>NW_027468859.1:22284846-22352346 GCF_046254945.1 Alosa pseudoharengus | reverse complement strand
GTTAATGTGAAAGAGTGGTCAGACATACAGCCACAGACAAAAAAAAGTGACCACACGTAAACGAGGCGGGTGCCTTACGAGTCATTTTGACTCCGGTAGAGTTTCGCTGGGGTTTTCTGGGCCTGGACTGGGAATAGGCTGCACAATGATTACCGTTTCACCTCCTGGGCAAGAGACAAAAATAAACACATCAAAAAGTATGTATGATAAATGAATAACATATGTCTTCAAACCAAGCCTACAATTACCTTATTCAAGATTTTATCATTTCACTGACACTTATATTTTAAGTTATATTTGCAGCTTGTTCAAAACTCATACGTGGACGGCCTACTGTGTACACATCATCGATTACATCGAACTTCAATCGCAGTGCACAAAAAAAAAACAAAAAAAAAAAAAACAAGGAATTGGACCTATTGCTTACGAGACATCCATATTACTCTCTGATACTTATAAACGCCACTGCAAGGACATACTCCTCGCAATCTGAATGTCAAAACAGCTCCAATGCTGAGAGCGAACCACCATCAAAGGCTGTGGAGGGAGTTTAACATCAATGGGGGCCCATCAGGAGTGTGACGTGCCGTATAGCCAGTGGGCCAACATGAGCGAGGGCTTGCGGTCTGGAGCAAAGGCAGGCTCCCACATCACAGGCTACTCCATCAAGCCTGGGGAAGGGGTTCACAGCAGACAAATCCACAGAGGAGGGACAGCCATTATGAGCTCCTGATGAGCCATCACCATGTCTCGTAGCATATGTCAACAAAGTTAAGCTGGGGGGGGAATTTGACAAGTCATCCATGACACAAGACATGAACTCTAAATTTGCATATACTTTGAGGTTGATCTGCTAGATTTTAGCAGATCAACCTCAAATCTACTGAAGTACTATAGTTGTCCTTTGCTATTTTAAAGCTAGAATAGTTTCTAGCATTGTCTAAAATAAAATCAGATCTTTTTTCACTATTTCCAATAGTGACTAACAGTATTATTATATATATTTTATAATTGTAATGACACTATAACTCATAAAGACACCGAGTTTTCGAGTTTAATGAGTAAACACAACTGCAGTTTCAACTGCCAGTTAACTTAGCCTGGTGTTTAGACAAAAACAGGCCCATCATTAACTCTGAACAACATCCAGGTGACATAAATACCGATGACTCCAGCTTTTAGGTCAGCCAGACATGGCTAATTTGTAAGATGGTCTAGTGTTTCTTCCACTTGGGAGATATCAGGTGTACCGTTTCATGTACCCCCTCTAAAGGATCTGACAGCACAGCAAAATGGCAAACACTACGCTGGTGTGTCTGTGTCGCTTCCCTTTTCGGCGCCCATCTGCGGTTCCCCTTGGGCAACTCTTCTGTGGCACATCCGCTCTGAGTGGAAGTGACAATGACGAGTGAAGCGGAAAAAGAGACATCGGCCGGAAAAAGCCCTGTGACTACGGGACGCCTGCCAAAGGTGCACTCGCCGAGGTCCAAACACTGGCAGGATACATCCCAGAGTTCCATCTCCTGCATCCTCTGTAATACCAGGACCACTTCTAGCCAATGGTAGTGCCACCAAACCCGCAAAAGCTGTAACTGTATGGGACTTTGAAATAAGAGGACTTATGCGGGGACCACTTATAGCTTTGATCGATCAATCGATTGTGGGAAGTCTGCCAAAGTGAACAAGGTTATGAATAACCATTGCATTTTCCTATTTGAGTACACACAGGTAGTTCGAGCTGCTTCTTTATGGGGTGTTGGACTGATCCCAAGAACACAGGCATCCTTGAGCATTGACTCTGTCTAAATCACTCAACAGTACATTATGCTTCTATAATAAACTGCAATTTTATGACACTCACCTTGTCTTCAGAATGAGAAAAAAAAAAAAAAACTTCCAAATGCCCAAATGGACTAAGCAACTACGACTGTATTCTACACCAAAAACAACATTAACTACCGACCTAAAAGAGCAATTCTACAGTATGAGATTTACTACAAAAACAAAATGAATCACTGGACTCAACTGGACTGGTCTCTCCTGCGGAACTCACCTCCGCTCTGCTCCTCAGCCTTGATCTGGGCCTCCAGGTCCTCGGGGTTGACGTACTGGTAGTTGTCGTCGTCCTCCGGAGGCTTGCACTTGCCGCAGCAGAAGCAGCAACAGCAGCAGCAGCAGCAGCAGGACGACAGCGTGCAGCAGAGGAAGAGCGCCTGCGGGAGACAAACGGCGCACCGGTCGTCAGGACACGGACACTCCTGGGGCTCCATGACCGCCACGCTTTGGGGGGGTAGGGGGGGTGAAGTGGGTTTGGGGGGGGGGGGGTCGTCCGGGAGGGGGAGGAGGTTGTCAGGGTCGAGAGCCAGAGTCACTCTCGCTTCAGTAACAGGAGACCTTCCCCCCCGAGCCAGTGAAGTTGCTCAGCCAAGCTGTAGGGGGTTTTTGAAAGCATATTGGGTCTTAACGCAAGAGAGATAACATTTTGACGATATGCTGGACTTAAGTAAGGCTATTCCATTTCCGGTAAGTCCTGATGCTATTAAATCGTGACTTTGTACATCAAAGCTCAGTGGACACTAACAATTCATACATCATAAGCTCGCTCTACTCGTGTGTGTCTCAGCCCTGTACTCAAAAATCAAAGACTGCTATTACTGCTAATCACGACTAGGACAGCAATAATACGCCTGTCCCTCACAGACTAATTTTTTTATACGAACAAAGCAGATTATAAATAGAGCTATTTAGACCTACTGTTGAGACATGGCTCAGTCCTCTGGCATGAGTGGACAGGCATGAGAACAATACCCTGCTGTCCCTCTCTCGGTAGCCAAAGGTCCATTTTGAAAAGCCTTGGTATCGACCACAATATGAGGCCCTGTCTATATAGGGTCTAGAGACTTCATCCATTGCCAATAGCACCATTAAACTGAACTGAATTGAAATAGTGCATCTTAGGTAATGTAACCTTAATGTTAAGTAGTTATGTGAAGTCAATCTGTCTTTCATATCAAATAAATGTACTCTCAGACATTTCACATTCTTTAATCAAAATACTTTTATTCTAAGTCTTTTGTAGTGCGAGTAAGTTGCAAATTTGTAGCAGTTTGTGTGCTGCATGAAATCAAACCTATTTTACTGTTGTATTCACCTCTGATATCAAGGATACAAGGAAGTTTATTGTCACATGCATATAGTTACTGGAAGTAAGAAATGCAGTGAAATTATGTCTGGTGTCAGCCTATTTGTGCATTAATGGGGGGGGGGGGGGGGGTAAAAAGTGCAGTAGAAGAGGGGTTTAGTAGATTAAGTGGCAAGGGCTGCATAAAAAAGGTGGGGGAGGATTGGGATTGGGGGGGTGGGGGGCACCAACAAGGAGCACCCAAGAGTTGAGCTGCCTGCGTGACACAGGCTACTAACATTCTGAACAGAATGTTAAGACCTTAAAGGTAAAATAAGGCCATTACTTTTACTGTTACAGCTGGTTAAACAAAGCTCATATAATAAACAAGCAGCTCTCGCCTTCTTGACCCCTTATTCAGAGAGCCCTATTGATACAGACCTAAGCATAAATGACCCCTCAATGGACTAGCTCGGAAAACACACACACAAAATGATTTTGTTTCGCTAAGATAGTCAACTTTAATTCTAAAACATGGCATGACACACACACACCAACGGGTAGCTAATAACAGACACAGAGCATTTTCTCACCTTAAACCACCACTTGGACATGAGGAAGTAGTACTTGACGCTCTCCTCGCCAAACTGCTCCGACACGTACAGCCCCATGGAGCCATACTCGTCGTAGATCTTCCTTTTGGTCTCGTCGTTAAGGATAGAGTTGGCATTGTTGATCTCCTTGAACTTCTCAGACGCCTCTGGATTGTCTGGGTTCTTGTCTGGGTGGTACTTCAGAGCAAGTTTCCTTTAGACAGGGAGAGGAACATCAGTGGAGTCTGGGCACAGGCTTTGCCAATAGATCTTTTTTCACAGGAGCCATTCTGACATAGTATGGGTAATACTAATGACATTCATGAAGCTTACGTTTCATTTCATTAGAACCTAAACTGTTACCATTAGTGACGCCACTTGTGTTTTAATGTCAAAATGGCTGCTGTGAAAACTGCTGCAGACAAAAATAGTTTTGAGGTGATTGGGAAAGGAAGCTGTGGCTAGTCTCACCTGTAGGCTCGTTTGATGTCGTCGGCAGATGCCCCTTTCTCCAGTCCAAGCACCTTATATAGGCTGTCCCCCGAAGTGGACAATTTCCGCTGAGGCGGCCGGTTGGGCTCTGCCATGACTGACTGCTGCAAAACCAGAGAGGCGAGACATTCACATTCATTCATGTAACGTGACATTTTTTTGGACTTCATCGTCGTTTAGCAGTCTCTCTGAGACAGTCAACTTGGTACAGGGACAGTCCTCCTGGGGCAACTTAGTACAGGCACAGTCCTCTTGGGGCAACTTGGTACAGGGACAGTCCCCCTGGGGCAACTTGGGGTGAAAGACCCGGAAGGCCAGATCCCTATCTACTAGACCATCTCCGACACTTTCATCCAGAGCCACTTGCACGAGAGGACGACACTTACACTAGATAGAGATCCTCTGCGTTGCCAGTAACCACCAATTAACTAGTTTCATGTCAACCTAACAGGTGCTGAAGTGTTACTAGGTACAGGCAACCCAGCGTGGTGCAATCAGCAGGGCAAGTGAAGGAAATAGTCCAGGGAGCCATGCGGCAACTTACAGAAAGGTCACACAAACAAGGCAGGCAAAGGGGAAGTGCAAACAGGGAGCCAAATCTGCTCCCTTAATGAGGTCATTGGCTACAACAGCGTTTCTCAAATTATGGGCCACAGACCAGCACCGTACCTGTCCGGCACTTCGGTCACTCGTCTGATCATTTGCGGCACAACTTATCATGGAATCGCGGGCGCGACAGAAAATGCAAACTACAATTTCGGCCATCGGGAAACACTTATTAATTTGGTGTCATCAAACATAGAGGCATACAATTAAGTAATAGTGGTAACATTCATTCAATGCCTGTGCACATTCACGCGAGAGAAACTGAAACCACTTGAGTTGCAAAGATAATGTTGGTAGGCTACGATGTAATAATATTTAACAGAACAAAGTGGATTATTGCAATTGTCTATAAAAACGGAGCACAGAGACTGGGAAACAAGCGGCAGATATAGCATTGAGTATTGTATAGAGTCAGATTTGAATATACTGTGCTCAAAAGCTATAGCCTAATTATTCTTCCTGTATAATAAAGAACTCCAGATCAGTGATTTTTGCCAATCTGCTCCACCGTTTGCCATACAAAAAAGCTGGTAGTATGTTTCCTGAAACATTGTGTAACATTTAAATTAAATTCAGTAAATATTTTCTCAATTTGCCTACCAGTGTTTGATGCTTGCATGAGGAAAACTTCACAAAACAGTAGCACCCATATAATTGCTGTTGTTTTGGAAAGTATTTCTAATATACAGCATGCATCATGCAACCATGCTGAGTAAAGCAATGAAAAACCATTGTGTTTGCAATTTTACATAAGTAAAGCAGTCCTCTCCCCAAACACTATCTATGATTTTTATATTCATGTCATCCAGACAGTGATGCTCACCAATCAGGATTGCAATGCTCTAAATGCACTACACATGCTCACGAATCAGAAGTGGCCCAACTTTTGGGACATTTGGAACATTGAACTGAAGCTTGACTTTCAAAATGTATATGGCAAAATCAAATCGCAATGTCGGTCAGAAAAATTACAATTAGATACTCCCCAAATCATTCGGCCGTAATTCCAGTGCAAGATTACTTCACTGAATTCTAAAACTTGACTACTACTAGGCCTAATTACATGACAGCAATCAAACATTACAGAGACATATAACATTACACTATTGTGTCACAAAGTAGCCAATACAAATGTCAAACACAACAAGACATCTGAATGTACACGTTATAGAGAAAATCAGAAACCGGTTTCAGCAGCACTGGACAAATTCACACTCAGCAGCCCAACTTGTTCACACAGCCAGTCAAACCCAAAATAATTGACTAGGACTGAAACAAGGAAATTCTGCTGAGCGATACAATGGCTAAAGCCAGGGAACTCTTGTAAAGCCTGAGGTAAAGACGATTACGTTTTGCTGATCTCACAGATTACTTGTCCAAGTCAACGGGTTAGCACCATGCTAGCCTCTATAGCATGTCTCTCAACAGCTTCAAAGATGTGTCAGAAAGAGAAAACATCTCTACATTTAGTGGAGTGTGGTGGTGGTGGCGGCGTGTGTGTGTGTGTGTGTGTGTGTGTGTGTGTGTGTGTGTGTGTGTGTGTGTGTGTGTGTGGGGGGGGGGGGGGGTGAATGAATGTCTGGCATAATGACTGATGTGGTTGTGGCATTTGTGGCTGAATTAAAGACTTCAATATATGTGCAGGCACCTTTAATTCTTACCCCAATTATTCCTTCTGCAGCCACTTTTGCCCCAGACTGAACCTGGTCAATCCTTGAATAAAAGATTTCAAGCGGGTTTAAGAAATGCCCTTGTTCATGTACTTTCAAACCATGGATAAACAAGACACTTAGCCAGTAAAGCCACTTTACAACACAACATTACACCCTGGCTCCATAGATTACACAACCATGGTTGCCATCTCTATTAACTTATATTGTCAATTTCTACAAATGGACCTGCATTGAGGCTTAAATCATGCTGATAAATATGATATATTTTATTACATTCATCAGATTACCTCGAGGGGTTTAAATATTAATCATGTCCTATACTGAATCTCTCTGATAACCAACACAATCAATAACACATCCTGATTTAGACAGCAGTGTATTGCGACACATCAAAATCTTAAGGTCCTCGTACAAAAATATTGAGGACACCTTGCCTCGAAAAAAAGTGTTTCTAATTCTAATAACTGAAAACCATCTGCATATCATACACCCACACGTCCATTGGTCCATCACTGCTAACAGGTTGAGCTAGCTTATGTCATCCAGGATAATGATCGGGATGATAACCCACATGTCATGTTACAGTAATATAGCAGCCCTAAGCAAAGCTTGGGTACATGTATGAGCCTGCCTGCCTGCCTGCCACACAAGCTCTGAAGTAACGTTGATGAATTATTGTTATGGACATCAACTCTAGAGATTAATCATTATAGGGTTCCTTTGCCTCATAAGCCCTATGCCATGTGATTCTCTATTATACAGTCTGTACAATAACCTTGGGCTTATTGGATGCTCCAACAATGATGCTATTTGTTAAGACTCACAACACAATGTCAGCACTTCACAGCTCAAAAACTCCTACACATCCCTAGGCTCTAGAATAGTGGAAGTTCTCCACTCTAAAGATGATCCTGAGCAACTGTACTATCCTAATGTTGAAAAAAAAAACTCCCATAAAGATGTACTACAAATAGACATTTCATAGTTACTATCAAACATGCAGGCTGTGACTGGCATACTAAGAGATTCATTTTGCTCTTCATAGTTTCAGATTTGCCTTGCTGTTGCATTCTGTATGGTTGAGTTGGATCCAATGGTTGAGTTGGATCCAATATTATATCTAGAGATATTAGAGTTATGCTACAATCCAGTATGTGACCAATAAGTCTTTACCAGGACACTATCTGACAAGACACCAAAACTTCCTTGATGCACTGATCAGTATAGCATTCCATGTGAAGGCACAATCTGGACAAAGCGGTGAGATGTATGATGGCTCTTTTATATATTTTATAAGCCAGCACCCCTGATCATCTGTCCCCTTCAATGCTGTTGGCTAGAAAGTTTGACAATACACATAATTCCAAACTGTGGAGACATCTGCAAGATTAGTCACGGGATTAAGTTTGAAATAAAATCGAGGTTTTGAAAACATGGTGCTTACATGTAATAACCCGCCAAACATGCTCTGCATTACACGTTTTTTGGTGGTGGAGGATGAGGTTTGGTGACAATATTTGCCCAATTTAGTCTATCATTACTCGCTCTTGTAAGCACTGATGTCCCTTGCAGAACAATAATCCTTCACTAATCCTAACATCGGGAATTGCTTTATTTAACATCCTGTTTCTTGCTTGGGTTTGTATGGCTGTGCGTTCATGTTAACCTTTGTTTATTTGTAACATAGACGCTAGCTTGCCAGCTTCTCTCTACTAATGGTTATCTACTTGAATGTATAAGTTTTATCGTTGGAGAACGACGTGACTATAACTTTATTTATTCATTTGTCATCTGTTAACGTTGTATACACAATGGAGCACATAAACAGAACAAACAGGGTAACCATTGCCATAAATAGGCGATGACATAACAACATAATCCGCCAAGTTAACCAAGTAGCTAGCAAGAAGGCTAAGTTAGTTAAGTTTACCTTGGAGAGTACTAGCTACTGAATCACATGCAACAAACACCAGTGTATTTAAGGTTAGCAATTGGCAACTGGTTATCATAGTGAGCTAACGTTAGCTAATCAGTAAAACACCCTCCAACATATCATGCTAGGTGGCTATAACAATAATGAACTGTAACAGCTCGTCAAATCTGGCTAGGTTACGAGGTAAACCGGCGACTAGTATTACAAGGAGGCTGACAATGCTAGTTACAACGGCGAGCAGTTTTAGCTGGCGTTCAGCTGCAAAAACGGCTAAGTTACCCGGGTGGCGGACGCAAGCTAGCGCGCTTCATCTAGGGAACACACCCGACTCATAGCGGTACTTACCTTGTGCAAATTAGATGATTTGATTTAAACTGTAGCAGGGGCATAGAGACAACCGCTTTGTATTAAGACCCCCCTCAGAAGTATCCGTTATTTGCCAAAGTACCCTCCGCCTGAAGAACCAAACACAGTGGAAGAACCATGCGAGAGAGAGACCGCTACACACGAAAAGCAGTCACCACATCGTTCGGTTGATTGTTGCATGTCACGCCCGCTGGCAATGCATTGTGGGTAAGATGAAAACCGGTACCTCGCCTACTAGAGAAGAAAACCTTACAAAGCAAAGCAAAGCCAAAGATTGTTAATAACAATCTTTGGCAAAGCTACTGTAGCCTAGGCCTGCCCCTACACATCTTTGGTTTACGAGGTCTATTTACATCCTTCCATCGCATGATTTTATTTTCCGTTTGAAGAATTTCTGTAACCGTGTGAGGTAGAAAATGTTAAAATCATGCATTCATTGCAAATACATTGTTGTAATTTAATCTATGGAAACTGGCTGCTAATGGGTAAAGTTTTAAAAGCTGTATTACCTAAAATATGTACATTGGCATTCCAACCTTCTATCAGATACCACACTTTTCACCAGAATTATAAAGAACACAAATCTCGGTGTTCAGTGATGCGATGGGAACCATCGCAACTCCTGAGTATCCGCCAGACCTCATGAGGGCGATACGATTATGCATGGTCGTCTAGCTGCAACGCACCGTCTGACACCGTCAAACTCGGGCATTCGGTGGTTCATTCAGTAGGGAAACATGGCTGACACCAGAGAGAAGGGCTTGCAAGACTACAGGAAAAAATTGTTGGAACACAAGGAAATTGATGGACGTTTAAAAGAATGTAAGATTCAAATTTCACTTTGGAAGTGTAGGGTATATTACATTTATATCCTGAACTGTTAATCCGTCATTCTAACTGAAAATTCGGCTCCCAGAGAACTAGCAAACTAGCTAAAGCGCAAGACGCTTTGTCATGCTCTAGTCATGTTATCGGGATGAAAGTTAGCTAGCTAACGCTAGCCTGTTAGCTGGCTGGCATTGCATTCAGTTGGCTAAATAACTTGAGCAAGATTTTGGAAATGTCTAGAACAATTAAATAACGATATTAAGGCTTTTAGATTTCCCCCCGTCTGATTTTAAACAGATCTGGGTCGACTAACGTTAGCAAAGAGTTATACTCCAAGCGAAGTTGGTTAACGTTAGACCAGTTATTAACGTTAACGTTACTGTTTGGGGGACATCACTAGCTGCTACCGTAACGTTAGCTGGTGACTAGGTTGTTGACTAGAAGTTGACTGTTAGCTGAAGCAATGTGAAGACTATAAACTAGAAAATAAAGATTATTAACTCGACATTTTAACTTTAGTGTACATGTTGATGTGGCGTTAGCATTTCTTTTGCGAAAATCCACAAGCTGCCGGGTGATCAGATATTGACGAGGTGTCGTTTACCTTGTATAAAGTTGGTTATGGTTAACTTCTATAACCAGGCCTAATGAAGAGTGAAGCAGAAAAAGCAAAAGTTAATGTTTGAGTAATCGTGCTTTTTTATGTAAAAAAGTAAGGTGTTCTATCTGCAACTTGGTTACACTTGTCACAAAGTCCGTATACAATATTTATTTCCATCCTTTTCAGTGAGGGAACAGCTGAAAGAGCTGACAAAGCAGTACGAAAAGTCTGAGAATGACCTAAAGGCCTTGCAGAGTGTTGGCCAGGTAAGAAATAATGCTCATCATACCCCGTTGCTAAAGTGACTTGTTTGCAGTCGGCTCCTAGCTTGAAGTAGTACATCAATTATAAGTGTTCGGTGTGTACATCAACTATATAAAAGTTAAATGTGTACAAATGTCTACCCCCCCCCCCCCCAAACACAGATTGTTGGTGAGGTTCTCAAACAACTAACTGAAGAAAAATGTAAGTTTTATCTGTCACCTGCCAACTCTGTCTCACCAGAAATTCTCATGTATGCAATCTTGTAAGTATTGCAGTATCCTCATCTAATTAAGTCTTTGTTTTCAGTCATTGTCAAGGCAACCAATGGGCCTCGTTATGTGGTGGGCTGCCGCAGACAGGTATGCACCCATATCGACATGAACCCTCATCCATAAATTGTTTCATTTTAGAGTTTTAAGATGTCTTATACATGTGTCTGTGTTATGTAGCTGGATAAAACTAAGCTTAAACCTGGCACTAGAGTGGCCCTGGACATGACCACACTGACCATCATGAGGTAAGGCCTTTCTAAGTGTTCTGCCAATCTTTTGAAGTCATATTATTAACACATGGGGGTGGTGGGAGGCCAAGAACAGCTGAGCACCCTAGGGGCAGAATTTTGAATATACTATAACCTATAGTATGTGACACCAAAAAGTAGGGTGTTGCAGTAATCCAATGTTGGAGTGATGCATGCATGAGTCAATATCTCAGCAGCAGATGATGTTCTCCATGGCACTTGTTTAACGCATTGACTTTAACCTCTTCCATGTCTCATTCACAGGTACCTTCCCCGAGAGGTGGATCCTCTTGTGTACAACATGTCTCACGAAGACCCAGGCAGCGTCTCATACTCAGAGATCGGCGGGCTCTCTGAGCAGATCAGGGAACTTAGAGAGGTATGCTAGAGCTTGTGTAAAGGGAGAAATGTACCTTGCATAGCCATACCATTCTCCTGTGACAGAGCTGAATATGATGTTTGTTTGCTGTTGCAGGTGATTGAGCTGCCTCTGACCAATCCTGAGCTTTTCCAGAGGGTGGGCATCATCCCTCCCAAAGGCTGTCTGCTCTATGGGCCCCCAGGTGAGGTTTTTACTGTCAGGTTTTGTACAGCTCCTTCACAAACAAACTATCAGATGAACTGTTCAGATAGGTTGATGGCATTCATTTGCAGTTATCAGTCATCCGTGTCGAGTTATAGTTACTTAATATTTTAAGATGCATGACATGAAAGTATTTCACTATAGTTGTATGTGTAGATGTTAGACATCGATAATATGTAATGTTTTTCTCAAGCATTGCCAAAATACATATATGCATGGATGGAAATGTCCCATATATGACTGCTCTTAAGGGGTCATGTGGTACATTTAGGACTGCCATATCCTGTTTTTGGACTGCATGTGTAACCTTAAGTCTGCTCACTCAGGTACGGGCAAGACCCTTTTGGCCCGAGCCGTGGCCAGTCAGCTTGACTGCAACTTCCTCAAGGTGAGGTCTTCCCTGTGCGATAGTTGTTGTGGAAACGGTGTATTTTGGTAGTGCGGTGGTCTAATAGCCTCTCCTTAAACAGGTAGTGTCCAGTTCCATCGTTGACAAGTACATTGGTGAGAGTGCCCGTCTCATCAGGGAGATGTTCAACTATGCTAGGGACCACCAGCCTTGCATCATCTTCATGGATGAGATTGATGCCATTGGTAACTATCTTCTTTTTTTGAGGTGATATAATGTGCTAAGCTCAATTTTATGTACAGTAATCAGAAAAGAGAGACACCTAGTTTCCCTCAACCTTGTGGATTCAGCCTGATACTTAATGCATGTCAGTTTTCTTCTGGAACTGCATGATCAACTATTACTTTCCTAATCATGGCGACTTCACTCTTTGCGTCAGTGCAGACCTGCGATTCTCAAAGTGTGAGAAAAAGTTTGACAACCGCTGCTGTAGATGGTGCAACAAACAGTGCCACAACAGAACTGGAACACCTCATCATCTGCCCACATAGCTTTTTCCTGACACTTATCTTTGTCTTCCACAGGGGGTCGTCGGTTCTCGGAAGGAACATCTGCTGACAGGGAGATTCAGAGGACACTGATGGAGGTAAGCAAAGTACACACACCTATCTCCTCTTTTAAAAACAACTCAGAAAGCCCCTGAAAAAATAGCTAAACGTTGGTGTGTTATTGAAGTGTACCATTATGTAGAATCATGAAAGGGACGGTGGTTTCTTGTGTTTTAAACTGTTAGTTTGGTGGTAAAACAGTACAGTATTGTGACATGACTAATTAATATCTGTATCTGTCTTCTTGTTCTCCAGCTGCTTAATCAGATGGACGGTTTTGACACCCTGCACAGGGTCAAGATGATCATGGCCACCAACCGGCCAGACACCCTGGACCCTGCTCTGCTGCGCCCTGGAAGGCTGGACAGGAAGATTCGTAAGTCCATTTTACTTTTGCTTAACTGTTGTTCGAAAGAGTGTTGGCGGGCATGTTGATAGTCATTTGAGTCATTCTCAAGCTTTAGTCTTGGTCCGTAACTTGGAAGAGATAAAAAATAATTGTTTATTAAATTTGTGAAGCGTCACACAGCGAACTAATTTTGAATGTATTAGATATGGCTTTGTGTGCTTGTGGATTGCCTGCAAGCTTTATGGGCCAATAGCTGGGTTTCCATTGGACTTTTTAATGCACATTTTGACCATTCAAATAAGAAATCCTGACTGGAAACACTTGAAATGAATAATTCAATCATTAAAAATAATTTGCGAGGTTGTGGATTAACTCTTGATTCGCATAGGTAAAATGTGATCAGAGTTAATGGAAATTCGTTGCATTTCTATCTATGTGTTTCTGTAAAAACGTTGCCCTGATGAACGTTTTGATCCCACAGCTGTTCAAAATGCTCTCCTTGATTAGGAGACCGTACATTAATTTGCTTAATGCACCAAAAATTAGTCGAAGTTTGATGATTGCGCATAGAAAATGTGCATGAGCTGAATGGAAACTCCACTAATGGTCGAAACAACTTAACCTATGTAACAAAAATATGGACACTGTCCCCCAACAGACATTGAACTTCCCAATGAGCAGGCTCGTTTGGACATCCTGAAGATCCACTCTGGTCCAATCACCAAGCATGGAGAGATAGGTCAGTGTATAGACTGTCCTGAAAAAGTATTGAAGTTTTGAAATACATTTCTGAATGGACCTGTATTGTCTCTAGCTCTAGCTCATGGTGTTGTTTTTGGTTTCAGATTATGAAGCCATTGTGAAGCTCTCCGATGGATTCAATGGAGCTGACTTGAGAAATGTGTGCACTGAAGCAGGTGAGAACTGCGTAATGGCTATGTAACTGAAATAAGCACAGAGTT
The DNA here is from genome assembly GCF_046254945.1 of Alosa pseudoharengus. Taxonomy (NCBI): domain Eukaryota; kingdom Metazoa; phylum Chordata; class Actinopteri; order Clupeiformes; family Clupeidae; genus Alosa; species Alosa pseudoharengus. Next base: position 22,338,498 of record NW_027468859.1, on the reverse strand, counting down.
GTTTTGTTCCACCATAACTGTATACAAATGCATTAACTAATTATATCACAAGTCAATGGCAAATAAAGGTCTGTACCCCACTTACACTATTAGACTGTCCAACTGCTCCAATTTGAGCTTACTGGCTATACACCTGCCACGGAACAACACATCCTGGTTTCTGATTACTGCTTTGGCTGTGCAGGTATGTTTGCGATCCGTGCAGACCACGAGTACGTCACTCAAGAGGACTTCATGAAGGCTGTGCGCAAGGTGGCCGACTCCAAGAAACTGGAGTCCAAGCTGGACTACAAGCCTGTATAGAAAACCCCATTTTTGTCCAAACACCTGAAGAAAACCTTGATTGAGTTGCCAGAGTTGTACTGTATCATATAACTCCTTTATATCACCATCAGAGATCTATATTGATCCAGTGTTTTTTGTTTTGTTTATTGTTTTTTTCTCTTTTTTTTGTTACTTCAAATTTTGGCAATTTGTTTCAGATTTGTTTAGATTGTTAAACAGTAGGCATCATCCTCTGTGACCCCAGTTTAGTCAGCTGTAGAGACGCTGTTTCTGCAGTTACCGTCAAGTGACCTCATGCAATAGCAGATACATGCTAATGGATTGATATTCACTTATTATTATTATTATTATTATTATTATTATTATTATTATATTATTACTATTATTTTGCCCATGGGCCAAGTATTTAGAGCTCTTCTATTATATCCACAAAAAATGTAAAACCTTTACCCTTTCAGCATATAAAAAGCAGTGTGCCTGGCTTGCGTCTTACCATGTCATTAAAAGTTTGTGATACTGGAAAGGTTTTCGTCAAGGGTAAGTTAATTCCCATTATACATCTGACAAGATGTTGGTGTTTAAGCATTTTCTTGTTTCATTACACATTGTACTTCACAGCTTATAGACAAATAAATAGACCATAGACATACATTAACAGAATTAAAAAAACAATCAAAAGGAGCTGCTGAATTACCTACATTCACACAAATAAAAGGAAGTTCTCTAATACTGCTAAAACCTCCGATTCCCATCCATGGAATGCAAGGAAAACGCATAACAAAGCGTTTGGATAAAACAAAACAAAAACACCACATACAAGTCTTGCCATTACCAAACAAAAAGATCTAGAAAACTAGATCAAATAGCCTTGACTACAACTTATTCTCAAATCTAGATGAAATACAATCAGTCTTGCTGTCCAGTAACTAAAGATGCATCCAACTAGTCTGGAAAAATGCTAAAATTCTTCAGTATCCCACAGGGACTATGGTGAAGTGGCATCACCTCTAGGTTAAACCTGAAATCACTCCTCATTCTTCATGATCTCCATTTCCTCCGACATCTTTGTTCTCTTCCTCTTCCTCCGTCTCAGCAGAAGTAGGTGGCCTCTGACACAAGGCAAAGGACTCCATGACAAAAGCGCGGCACATGGGACAGTGCTGTAGTCGGGACACACAGCCGTCGCACACACACGCGTGGCGGCAGGGCAGCAGCACGCGGTTCAGGGGTGCGTTCTGGCACACCACGCAATCCTTCCCCTGAGCCTCTGACCACTCTCCCTCCGACGCCTGGTCGTCCTCCTCTTCCACTGCTTCCTCGCCAGGGCCCTGGGGCTCCTCAGACGCATCTCCACTGGCAGGGGGGTCCGCTGCTCTGGTTGACCCCTCATTATCAGATGACATGAAGAGAGGCTATGGAGAAGTAAAGGCCAGCGGTTTAGTCTCTATAGCAGATCTAGCTACCTCCTTTTTAAACATGGCCCTGGCACATTTTCCATAATTACTGCAACTAGCTCCTCTCTGAGGACAGCTATTGACCTAAAGGATTTGCTAAGCATTATTTAATGTCAGGCAGAGGACTGCCTGAACCAAAGGGCTTTTATAAAAACGAGTCCCAAGTTTAAATACAATTTTAGAAGGTAAATAATATGCCTAGTGATACCTTGAGCTCATACATGTTCCCTTGTGCCGTGAGGAGATGCTGGAACAGGACGCGTGCTGAAAGCCTGTACTTGTCGTCAGGTACATGAATCACAGCGACATTTGCAACCTGAGGGAGGGAGGGGGGTGAATGAACAAGGACACACTGACGTCATGTAGCAGGTATGAAAAGGTAATTTAAAGCCAAATATGTTGGTGAGCATGAAGACACACACACACACACACTGAATATTAGTCCATGAGCCAGGGCCCCAAATTTGGGCCATCGGTATCATCTGGGGGGACTAAGTCTCATAGTGATTTTTGGCAAGGTATACACCCCTAGTACTAGAAAAATCACAATAGCAGTGCAGGGGTGGTAGCGAAATCACTTTTTTCAGCTCATGAAGTTACTAACCCCCTAAGATAAATTCCGTTTTTTAAATCTGGTGTATATCTTGTTTCATCTCATGGTAGGGATATTGTCAATACTCTATAATATGGTGCTTGGTATCATTGGAAAGGGGACTTTCTAGGCTTTCATTTAAGCCCAGTGCTGAATTTGTCTGACAAACACAGACGTCACATGACTTCTTTAAACCAGAAATAACACACTTTTATCCCCCACAAAACTCAACAACTTCAATACTCAAGGCACTCTGATGATTCAGAAAATGTACAATATATACAATATAGCCATACTATTTATTTGTGAGAGCCTTAAATTAGACTTGTGTAGCCAACACAAGTCTTCAAAATAGAATGGAGCCAATAGAATGGACAAATAGAATACCCTATTAGTCCAGGGCCAAATGGCCTAGTTTTTGAGATACCTCCACCCAATCATGTTTTTTTTATATCTTTGATATTTCTAGTTTATGAAATGGATTGTTGTATAAAAATATTTTACTGCACAACTAGTTTTTTGGATGGTATTTGAATCCTCCCCAAAACTGGATCTTGTGAACATTTCGGATTCTGCAAGAAGGACATTATTTGCTTTGTCACATATCTTTGGAAGTAATGATCAGAAACTCACCAAATTTGGACTGTATGTTCCCAGGTAGTTGGGAGTAAATGAACTATTTTTTATGAGTATGTAGCAAAAACATACCCTTCAACATACATGGAATGTAGGCGGACATTGAAAAGGTAATACGAAATATGACATAACCATGTTTATTTTAAATTGCTTTCAAAACAAAACAAAATTGAGCAATAAAACAGCTTGTTCATTTCTAATGTAACATCGAAGAACAATGACAGAATACACAAGACAATGCAGAACAGGATAAGAAAAGCAAATTAAAAATGGGAAGGAGATACTATAGATTTCATTCAAAGGTAGTGCTGTCTTGAAGATACTTTGCTATTAGATTTAATTCAAATGTAGTGTTTTCATGAAGACATATATAAGCAATGTATAGATAGATAGATAGATAGATAGATAGATAGATAGATAGATACTTTATTGATCCCCAAGGGGAAATTCAAGGTAATATCTTCAAGTCCCACAGTATCTTGGCTTGGTCATTCTTGACCACCTTTGGAGGTGTATCCCATTTTGACTGCAGCCCATACTTAGCACAGATGTTCCTAAATACTATCCCAGCCACCTGATTATGGCGCTCCATGTATGCCTTGCCTGCCAGCATCTTGCATCATGCTGTTATGTGTTGGACTGTCTCAGGGGCTTCCTTACACAGCGTGCACCTTTGATCTTGCCTTGCATGGTAGACCCCAGACTCTATTTATCTTGTACTCAGGGCATGCTCTTGTGCTGCCATGATCAGTGCCTCTTTGCTGTCTGTGATTTGATTTGATTTCTCAATGTCAGCTACCTCCTCTATCTGTTGGTGGTACATACCATACATGGTTTAGTCTTTGCATGATGGTTCCTCCTCACACTCCTCTTTTTCAGGTGTTTGCTGCCTGAAGTATTCACTAAGTATCCAATCACATGGGGCCATCTTGTGGATGTATTGGTGGATCTTAGTTGTTTCATCCTGGACACTCACTAGTCCTCGGCCCCCATTAGTCCTCTTAGTGTACAGCCTCAGGACGCTGGACTTGGGGTGAAACCCTCCATGCATTGTGAAGAGCTTTCTTGTTGTGATGTCAATGGAATCTATCTCTTCCTTTGGCCAGGTTATTATGCCTGCAGGGTACTTTCTGTAGGGTGTTTCCAGGGTGTTTCTGTTGATGGCCTGCATCTTGTTCTTCCCATGCAGCATTCAGGACCTATCTCACCCTCTGTACATACTTGGCAGAAGCACCTTTCCTTGCTAAGTCCACTTGGTTCCCATTGGCCTGTGGCATTCCAAGGTATTTGTAGCTGTCCCCCACATTTGCTAGGTTGCCCTCTGGTAGTGTTATCTCCTCTGTTCTAACCACCTCTCTTTGTTACCATCCTGCCACACTTGTCTAGCCTGAATGTCATTCTGATGTCACCACTGTAGATCCTGTGGTTCCATTCTGCAGTTTGTAGCCATAGCCACTCTTGTCAATGATCTGGCTCAGGGGGTTTAGGCCTATGCAGAACAGTAGTGGTGACAGAGCATCCCCTTGGTATATATCGCACTTGATGGTGACCTTGGCAATGGACTCAGAGTTGGCCTTGGGTTGTCTTCCACAGCACCATGGAGTTCTTGATGAAGGCTCTTGTCATTTTGATGCTGTAGAGTTCCAAGCATTCCAGGATCCATGTGTGCAGTATTGAGTCATAGGCTTTCTTGTAGTCAATCCAGGCAGTGCACAGGTTGGTCTGTCTGTTTTCCTCTGTCGCACGCACACTATTTGTTTATCCAGCAACTGCTTTGCAAATAACGATGTCCATAGACAGGGTAGAATATGTTGCATGATTTTATGAAATTACGATGTATTGCAACATCATGCAAGTCAAATTTGTAGCTTCTTTATGTCTCATTCCAAACTACAGATCCGCTACCCGATCTGGCAAACTTACATAGTGCGGTTATAGCCGATAGAGGGCCGCGAAGCGAATGCAGAAGTGCCGTTCACCCTGTTATGAGTTGATGAACCACGGAAACAACTTTGGAAACATTATTTTAAGGTACAAAAATTCTTTGGTGTTGCTTTAATATTTGATCATGTGTGTTTTTGGGGGTGTGCTATGGTAATTTTTGATGTCATGACGTTTACTTTAGATGTCCGCCAGGTAGGGGCGGTGTGCCCGTTTTGGGTGTTTAGACTTCACCGGTGTCGGCGGAAGTAATTAGTTAATTGGCCATTTGAACACCGGCTTTTCTCTATGCAGGGGTTCAAAGTTTTGTGACGCATGGTAAGGGGCTGGTGTGAGTCCTGCGGTCAGGTCTGCTTTATATAGTGGTATGTAGCCTAGCCATAAGAGACCTTTAACCTGCTGTCTCTGCCTGATTTCTCCTTCACCACTCGGGTAGTCTACCACACATCCACTATGATGCCTGAGAGGAGCCTCCACATTGTACAGAGGCATGTTATTGGTCTGTAGTTGGATGGGGTTAACCACTTCTAGGGGTCCTTCAGGATCAGGACTGTTTACCCTTCAGTCAGCCATCCAGGGTGGGTTCCATCACTCAGTATTTGGTTCATATGTGTGGCCAGACGCTCATGTAGGGAGGTTACTCTCTAGTAGCTATGGACCATGTCTAGTCCAGGTGCTGTCCAGTTCTTCATGCATGAGACCCTTTCTTGGATGTCTGCCGCTTTGATGATCACTGGGTCTTCAGGGAGGTGGCTGTGTTTAGCCCTTAGTTCTGCTAGCCATTGTGTATTCTGTGACAGAAGCCTTAAAAGAAGCCAGAGCAACAGATCAGTGCTCAGTCCTCATCCTGCTTGACTTATCAGCAGCCTATGGTACGGTTAGCCACTGTATTCCTTCTTTCCATACTCGCAAACATGGGCAGCTATGGCTCAACACTTTACTGGTTTGAATCCTACCTCACAGGACACTCGTTAAATGTGCCAGCAGCCAGACCAACGGATACCTTGTCTTAGCTGAATTACTGAAGCTAAGCAGGTGTGGGCCTGGTTAGTACTTGGATGGGAGGCCTCCTTGGAAAACTAGGTTGCTGCTGGAAGTGGTGTTGGTGGGTGGTCAGTAGGTGGCACTCTTCCCTCTGGCCAAAAAGATCAATCAATCCTAACGCCCCAGTGCAGTGACGGGGACACTGTACAGTTAGAGATGCGGTCCTTCGGATGAGACGTTAAACCGAGGTCCTGACTCACTGTGGTCATTAAAGATCCAATGGCACATATCGCAAAGAGTAGGGGATTCCCCGGTGTCCTGACTAAATTACCAACCTGGCTCATTTAATCTGGCCCCCTAATCATCCCCCACTGTAATTGGCTCATACACTCCCTCACTCTCCATCTCAAGCTGGTGTGTGGTGAGCGTTCTGGCGCATAATGGCTGCCGTGCATCACCCAGGTGGGTGCTGCACCATCTTCAATAACCTCCTGAAGACCCAACTCTTTCGAGGGTACCTCCTCTGCTAGCACTACAAACAATTGGGCATGCTTAATCTAGCACTTACCACTAGACTAGGTCTCTTCTCCTTTGCTTGAACGGTCATCCCATTCTATGCGAGTAGTGCTTATTGCTGCACTAACTAGTCGCACTGTACCTTTATTGTTCCCTTTTTTGTCACTTTGGATAAAAATGTCACACTACATGACCTTGCATATGATACAATTTGGTATTGCAGGAGCCAAAATTTATATATATTTTTAAATTATTTATATATTTAAGGGCTATGTTCATGAGTGTGTGAAAAATGACATTGATTCATGGTATAATATTTAACTGTATAGTTGTTAGTTTCTGATTTCAATCTCTTTTCACCTAACAAAACCCATATTTGTCAGATATTTTTTTTTATAAATGGCCACCAAATCTGAGGCCTCTACGATTCTAAATCTGATCAGACCCCCTTTGTGATTTGTGTGTGTGTGTGTGTGTGTTAAATAAAAATGGTTAATTTATCACTTCTCTAATGTAGCTGGCTAGACCATTGCCACACACACAAGTGGGGGCAGAATTGGAAATGTGTCATAGAGTGACAATGCATTGGTTGATTTGGTTAAAAAGTCACAGGTTAGGTTATTGGTTATTATTATAATGATGCTATTCATAAATAATGAGCTGTAAAGTAACTCAGACTTTAACAAAAACAAATGTTTAAAGGATATTGCCTAATTATCGTTATCGTCAAAATCACAAAAAATATCGAGATATTATTTTTTGTCCATATCGCCCACCCCTAAGTACAATACTGAGCACAAGCAACATATTAATTTGTTTATCTTGCAATTTGACTTCACCCACTAAATGTGAATTTTAGGGGTGTAACGGTACACAGGGTCACAGTTCGTTGTATACCTCGGTTTTGAAGTCACGGTTCAGTTCATTTTCGGTACAGTAAGCCTATAGAAATTGTTGTCTGGGGGGGGGGGGATAGAAGAGTAAGTGGCAAGGGCTGCATAAGAAAGGTGGGGGAGGATTGGGATTGGGGGGGGGCACCAACAAGGAGCACCCAAGAGCAACATGGTCTGCAAGCAAAAAAAACTACTGTTGATTCCTGTTAAAGACTGCATTTGGCACATTCAGTACGCATCTGTATTGAACCTAACATCCTGTACCTAAACGGTTCGGTACAAATACGTGTACCTTTACACCCCTAGTGAATATAATTCTCTGTACCCTCTGAATCCTTATAGATTTTTTCCCTTTTTAGCGAGAAGTGAGCTAGATTTCTTGTAGTAGGCCTACTTACAATGTTGTATGTCTCTCTTGCGTCAGGCTCTGCTAGAGTCAGCACAGCCACCAGAGGGTAGCGTTCCCGTGGCATTGGCCCCAGGTCTGTGATTCCCAGGTCTGCAGGGATCTGGCTAAACTGTTCCTCTTTGCTCTCTTTGTCCAAGCTGAACCTTTGAGTTAAGGAACCTAAGCTATATAAGGGCATCGGGACTTAGAGCCTGGACGATATTTCACATACACTCACATATCAGTAGCTTTACATTTGAAGAAGACCACTTACATTTATTTTCTTTCAATATTATAATGAAAAGAAAACAAGTCTGGACCTCATGTTCAATGACTGCTGTTGTTTTCACACACTGGGAGGAGTTAAAGCATCAAACATCTTTACTGATTGTCCATAGCATGAGCATTTGTCCTCATAAGATCAAATTTCATAATTTCCTTGTGGATCAATAAACTTTCCTCCTACTATCTGTCCAAAGAGGTAAACAAAACGCTGAGACAAATAATATGTCGGTGCCTGATTCTACTGCAAGTGAGGATACATGAAGCTCTGACAGTGGTGGTACTGGAAGTGAAGGGCCTCTTGGAACAGCTGTGGGGTGCTGAGCCGGGGCCCACGCTGGTGGCTCTGCATTGCCAGCTGCAGTGCCTGGATGCTGCAGCCCCAATAGCAGGTAAGGACACATTCCTCCAAACAGCCAGGGCGCAGCGTAATACCCTCTAAAATCAAGCCCACCAAAGAAGACACAAGTTATTGGAATCTGATCACCTCTATTGTTTTTGATAATATGATCAGAAGAGAAGCCCAGTCAGCTGTAAACTTCCCTCTTCGTGTAGGCCTACTAGTCCACTCAGTTAACAAATAAAGAACTTGGTTCTATATGAGGAATCTGTGCTAATTGATACTAACCAGTAATTGAGGCTGTTTTGGTCCCCAACTCCAGAGCAAAGGGATTTGTCACCTGGACCATGGTCTTTTCCGGTGCAGTCGAAAGCGATTCTGCCTCGTCAGAACTTCGCAAAATGACAGGCACGTCAAAACCGAACCTGTCAAAGGCATAAGAGAGATAGGTATAGGGCGTGAAAGTGTTTCATAGAGGACAGGTCCGCATTAGTGGACATGTACGGTTGTAATGTAGGCTAGCCTACACATAAAATGACAGATAAGTGACATCACTTATTCCGTGACAGGCTACTTCTTCAAGACCAGGACTAACAATGGTAAGATAGAAAGCTGTAACTAACACCACGACCACCATTGAACTGTATTAGCCTATTTAACTGACAGCAGACAATCTCTGATTTTTCTAAACGTCATTCATAATCATTGCAGAGCAGCGGTGCATAGCCTTCTCTGACAGTTATTGTTGACAGTTCACCTACCAGCCCAACACCATGGCAGCGGTAATGATGAAACACAGTGTTATCACGCTGATGTAGAACAGCGGAGAGTATTCATATAGCATAACTAAAAACACCGCAGCCATTTTAAAGTTGAAACTCTGTTTTACATGTTAAATCAGCTGTAGTTTACCACTACAACAATATAGCCTAGCTGCCAGATACGATCACGTCCGCATCATTCTGTATACTTCCGCTTTTCACGTACGGTGGCCGAGAGGTACATGCGCTCGCGCTGGCACGCATTGGGGAGGAGCAACCACTGCACTGCTGTCTCCCAAGCAAGATTCGCAAGCACTAGGCTATAGAAACGGAATATAATTTAGGCTATAGGTGAACAGGTATAGGCTTCCTTCGAATAAGTTTACTGACGGAAAGAATGCGACAGATCTGAGGTAGGAAAAGAGCAATTGAGGTCCGATGTAGGCCTTCAGTTCATGAACTAAATACAATTTTCGGACAGATGGTGGTGACTGACTGCGGTAGGCAAGGTGGTGGAGGGAGAGGTTAGTAACGATAAACCGTTACTTTTATTGGGCAAATAAGACTCAAAAACCAATAATTTGTAATGATGAGCAGTTTAAAGGACAAACAGTCCTTTAACACTCCACCTGAAAGCGCGGACAACAGCGTGAGTGGTAGTGAATGGGATATGGCAAGTGATGTGTTTGTGTCTTGCTATGAACAGCCGATGGGCGATGCTATACATGGTGGAATGGACTCGGTGCAGCCGGGTATGGATAGACATTTGCCGCTGCTAAGAGATCGACGTGGGCTATCCCAGGACGGCTTGATTTTAGGCCTGGAGGAAGTCTATACAGACTATCATGCACGACTTAGTTCTGATCCAGGGACGGCTTATTTGGAAATCACAGGCGACCCAAATTACAGCGAAAGTGATGGCAACATCACCACGAAAAAGCGAAATCGCTCTAACAGTTCCAGACACCGCGGGGAGGTTGTCACGGAGCTTGGACCAGAGGAACTGCGGTGGTTTTACAAGGAAGACAAAAGGACCTGGAAACCTTTCGTCGGACACGACTCCCTCAAAATCGAGGTTGCTTATCGAAAATTCTGCGAACTTAATCCGGACAAGGTCAGACGCCGGGGACCGTCTGAATCGGAGGATATAAGTGGGTCGACTGGGGGGTCTGAGCCAGCGGGGGGTGAGACTGAGCCTGAGCCTGTGGACAGACTGCCCGTCAGTGACAGAGGGGACAGCGCGTGTTCAACGGTAGATGTGGACAGCATAGACGTTGACGTGGACGCCGTATGCGTCAGAGGAGGTCTTTATGAAGTTGACATTAAAGAGAAGGAATGTTACCCGGTCTACTGGAATCGTAAGTATGGCTCTCAGTTAGGCCCTTGATCTGCATTCGTACTTTTGCGATGACCCTGCGCTCAGCTGTTGCTGACACATGGGCGCCTCGTGTAAAGCTCGAATTGCAACACTAACCAATTATATGCAGTGCATCAGCCAAATTGTGTTCTGCAGTGATAAGGTTAAACAACACCATGCCCTGAATGCTCAAGTTCATTTAAATTCACATCAATACAGTTGTAATTATAGGTGTACTTGTAGCAGCCATAAGTTTGTTTTGCCATGTTGTTCACAGAGCAAGACCGCATACCGGTGATGCGGGGGCAGTGGTTCACCGATGGCACCTGGCTACCCCTGGAGGAGGAGGACAGCGACCTCATCGAACTGGAGCACCTTGCACGCTTCCGGGGCCAGCAGATGAGGGACACTTTTGAGACGGAAGTGGTGTCTACAACCGTGGACATCAAGGAGTGTAAGTAAAGTCCACAGTCAGTCTGTGGTGATGTGGGTGTGTGTGCGTGTGTGTGTGTGTGGGGGTGGTGCAGGGTAGGGGCATGGTGGGGTATATGGGTGAAAGGCCGGGGCGAAGGGTCAGGGGGCTCGCATTGTGATGCATAGCCGGGGGTCAGCAACACAATGAGGGTCAGGGCGTGCCGTGTTAAGAGCTGAGTTCAGCTGAACGCTGAACATGGGCCCTCGACATGCCAGCCAGAGCGAGCACTGAGCACACGCAAACTCACTCATGCAGTCTCAGTGTGACAGGGAGATTCACAATCTCAGCTACAGACATGCATGGTTATAATGTGTGTGTGTGTGTGTGTGTGTGTGTGTGTGCGTGCACCAACATGAGCATATATACGTCTGAATAATTTATTTTAAGTTCACATTGAACATAAATAGCAGTACAGGGTATAAACACTTAACAGATGGAGCAGCTGCAATGATAGAACATGGGCTGGCACACACACACACACACACACACACACACACAAACACACACACACACACACACACACACACACACACATGCTTCCACTCACTCTCTTTCCTACACATGTAGAAGCCTGACAAGTTTGGTCTTACTTTCCCTGACTGTGTAATCACGACCACGCATCTTTCTCTCACAAGGGAGACTCAATCAATGAAACTCATTAAAACTCCTTGTCCTGGGCCGTCTCAAATTTCTCTCTCTCTCTCTCAGCGATTCACAGCCTGAAGCTGAGCCGAAGCCACGTGGACTGGCACAGCATAGATGAGGTGTACCTTTACAGCGATGCCACCACCTCCAAGATTGCGCGGACTGTCACTCAGAAGCTGGGATTCTCCAAAGGTCTGTGCACAATCAGCTCCAGTCACTGGCAGATTTTATTGCCCCCCCCCCCCTAAGCCCTCCTCCTCCTCCCCATCAAAGCAAGAGAGGCCTGTCTGATGCTGTGTAAATCACATCTTTGCTTGTAACCCAGTGATGGATCACTTCTAGTATCACTGGGGTCAGATATGATTTAGTGCTGCACATTCGCATAACATGTATTTACATCAAGTAAAGCAAAGGACAGGCTAGGCGTTGATGCATAAATAACCTGCAATCCTTATTTCAGTTCAGGCTAAGGTCATTCTAGAATCAGATAATGCGTTTTTTATCTGCTGTCTTCAAATGCTATGATAGCAAGTTGTGGTGCTGTATGAGTGAAAGGCAGAGTGCCATTGAGTCTTTTATGTCCACTTGGCTGAGCTTTCATATTATCTATCAGCCTCGAGCAGCGGAACTCGACTTCACCGTGGATACGTGGAGGAGGCGGCCCCTGAAGACACGCCACCGGAGACGACGCACATCGTGTTTGTGGTTCACGGGATTGGCCAGAAGATGGATCAGGGTCGCATCATCAGGAACACCAGCATGTGAGTTGTTATACTGCAACTGGGACCTGTGAAGAGATAAACACAAGGCTGTTGATGATCACTGATATGTTTGTGTTTGGTGTTTTGTGGTGTGTGTGTGTGTGTGTGTGTGTGTGTGTGTGTGTGTGTGTGTGTGTGTATACTGGTATCCATGTTTGTTCACATTTAGGATGCGAGATGCAGCTCGCAAGATGGAGGAGAAGCATTTCTCTGACCGCACAAATGAGCATGTTGAGTTCTTACCTGTTGAGTGGCGGTCCAAACTGTCCCTGGATGGAGGTATTGAACAGCACCTACATAAACTACATTTATGAGTCCAGGGGCCAATGCACATTTGGTGACTAAGCCAATGAATTAGATTTGTTTTGAGCTGAATGGCAGTAATGTGGATGAGCGACAGAGGGTGTATTTTTCAAAAACAAGTTACAAAGTGCTGTTGTAGACTTTTCTGATGGTAGTTTTATCTGCTTATGTTCTTATAACTATGCATCTTTCATAGCTTTCTACTTTATATGCTTGACAATACGTGAAAGATAAAACACATTGGAGACCTACAGTAATCACTTTTTGTTAGACAACTGGTTTCTAAAATGATTGACTAGATAATAAATTATATATACAGTAATCAGGGTTTTTTATATGTAGGGGTGGGTTTGTTTACAGCAGCGTTTCTCAAACTGTGGGTCGCGACCCACTACTGGGTCGTGGAGACATGCCAGGTGGGGCGCGAACTGACGTGAAAAACAGGAGTTTTTTTTTATTTTTTATCTGGGCCCAGGTAGCACCCGATGTGCAATGGACGCACTGTGTTATTCACAGGGAAGCGCTCGTGTCAAGGCAGCTTAGTTAGTCCCGACCTACATGAGATTTTGAACGTTGTTGTGAGAGTGGTGAATTTCATCAAAACCCGGCCCTTAAAAGCGCGTCTATTCTCCGCACTTTGCGAAGAGATGGTAGCTGAACAAAAGGCTGTACTGTTTCACAGCGAGGCAAGGTGACTTTCACTAATGAACATTTCTTGACGAAGCTGGCCTATCTTAGCGATATATTTGATATAGGCCTATCTTAGCGATACATTTGAGTTAAATGTCCAGTTACAAGGCAAAGACAAACACCTACCTCACCTAGCAAATAAGATTACTGCATTCACCAAAAAAACTTGAGTATGGGACAGGCGCCTCGATCGCGACAGTAGCCTATTATGCCTTTGAGATTTCTGAGCGAAATCGCTGAAACGTCTGATTAGGGAGGCACTCTTGTGATCCCATGTATTAAACAGTAGGCCTACATCTTATCCCTGCAAAGTTTATTTCAAAAATATTTCCCAACCAGCAGTGCTCAGTATGACTGGATTATAGATCCATTTAATGCAGCATGTTGGTATTTCATTGAATATATTGTACAATGCTGTAAAATGGCCTATGCTTCCTAATATGTTGCTGGAAAACAGAAATATGTGTGTTTTGTATTTATTTATTATTATATCTGCAGCACCAGCTGATTTTAACTCTGTTGAAGAGGATATATTTAGAACTTAATTTCAATAAATTTGACAATTTTAAAGGAACCATATGTAAGATTGTGGCCAAAACTGGTACTGCAATCACTTTCAAAATACTGAAGAGCGGTGTATCCCCTCCCCCTCCCCCCTGACTTGAGGTTGCCAACGCGGATGGCGAAACACTACTGACTTTGTGATTAGTAGATAGGTGGAGGGTGGCGCATCAGGCCAAAACACAACATGACATGACAAAACACAACATCAACAACAGTTGAGGGCTGCAACTTCACTTTTTAAATGACAATATCCTGGCTGGACTACTGTTGTCAGTGATATAAGTATTTGAAATGAACATGATTTCTTAATGTCAAGTGACATATCAGGGCCATTTTATGATTAATTGAAATATTTTTCTTACATACGGTTCCTTTAAGCTTGACCTACCACTTTCTTAGAGCGATGAGGGACAGGTGGGGCTCGAGAATGCCCCCTTGATCAAAGTGGGGAATGAAAAAAAAAGTTTGAGAACCACTGATCTAGTTTGTTAACTACCAGAGTCACGAGTTGGGTCGTGATAGTCTATCATTTTTAAAAAGTGGGTCCCCAGAAAAAAAGTTTGAGAAACACTGGTTTACAGAGTGATAACCATAGTTGAGCCTGAAGACAGGCAGGGTCATCATACTAAAACATAAACTAGTGAAACTAGGAAGACAATAAAAAAAACACCTTGTTTGGTACTAATTTGTGACAAGACCCCTTTCCTTTTGGCCCTTTTTGCTGCGCTTCAGACACTGTGGACTCTATCACCCCAGACAAAGTGAGAGGACTGAGAGATATGCTGAACAGCAGTGCCATGGACATCATGTACTACACCAGCCCCTTATACAGGGATGAGGTGAGACACACACGTGCACACGCACACATACTGTACACACACACACCACAGGCCAACTGGCAACTATTTTGAGAATCGGTTAATGTCTTCTTAAAACCGTAATATTCTCTGCTTTATTTATTCCTCAATAACAGTGAAGTAAATATGTTTGCCGTGTGGATAAAACAAGGCATTTGAGGACAAAATCTTTGGGCACACACACACACACCCCACATGTTGATACACATACATACCACAGGTTGGCGCACACATATAAACACATCATATCACACAATGCATAGTGCACAAACATCATCTCTCATACATGCAAGGTATACATATATAATATAAAAAAGAAGGAGCGCCATTTTACTGGTTGTTTTGTCCTTAGATCACTCGCGGTCTAACCAAGGAGCTGAACAGACTCTACACGCTCTTCTGCAAGCGAAACCCCGAGTTTGAGGAGAGTGGGAAGGTGTCCATCGTGTCCCACTCCCTGGGCTGTGTCATCACCTTTGACATCATGACTGGCTGGGACCCGGTGCGCTTCCACTACATGGCCGCACAGGACGCCGAGGACCTGGAGACGGGCAGGCCGGGCTTCGAGGAGCGTCGGCTGCTCGAGCAACTGCGTCTCACCCGGCTCAGGTACAGTAGCCTCTGAGGACACTTTTGTTTTATCCGCCATTTTGCATTGTCTGAGACATCAGGCTGAGAAGAACAAACCCACAGTACCCTTGTTCCCAAATCAAAGGTCTACTTTAAGAGTAGCCAGTTCTGGGCCTGATACAGACCCTGCTCTGTTCTAGGGAGCCTTTTCTTCCTATCTGTGGGAGGCACATTCATTGTTGTCTAAGGAATTCCGTATCGTGAGGGTGAGAAGAGAGTTTATCTTTGGTTCCAAGCCAAAGGTCAGTGTTATGCCAAGATAGTGTTTGACTGGGTACTGTCAGCTATCAGTTGCTGTCTGGAGTTTACCGGAAAAGTGTGTAATGATGTCAATTCAGTCAACCATTGGTATTTGTAATTTTCGTGTTATGGTTCCTATCTAGCGTTTCTAACCATATTGCTGTCCTAATCTGAGATTATGTGGTTAGATCATATCTATAGTACGATCCATATGTCACCTTTAAAAAGTCCTGCCAGATGTAGCTCTCATGCTAAAAAAAGCTTGTATGTTATGATGGGCATAGAATTAACTGTATGCGTATCAATATTATACTTTAAAATAAGCCTCCCTCCCCCTGATTATACTTTTATTTAAAAATGACTAATAATTTCCATGACTGTTTGTAGATTGAGGGATCTGGAGGACCAGATTTTAGGTCTGCAGACTCCGTCTTCAGAGGCTATTCCAGCCCTAAAATTTAAGGTAGGCTAATTTCTTGAGATGAGTTCTCGCTGCAGAAGATGGCATCCAAGACAACTTTAGGCCTACAAAAATGCTAGTCAATCGATGGCGTAGGGAATTGTGAATGGAGATAGACTGTGTTGCACACAATTTAGGAGTACAAATTTTTTGAAAGTGTGGGAATGCCAACTCATATTTTTATACATATTCATGTATGAAATAATCAAAATAGTGAAATAAATCATAATGTAATTATTTAATGTACTGTATATTAATGTATTTTATGGGTTTTTAATGTGGGTTTCAGGTGGAAAATTTCTTCTGCATGGGTTCACCTTTGGCAGTGTTTCTGGCCTTACGAGGCATTAGACCAGGAGCTAATGGAACCCAGGACCACATACTACCTAAGTCTATCTGCCAGCGCCTTTTCAATATTTTTCACCCAACTGACCCAGTGGTGAGCGAATGAGAAGCAAGAAAAGAAAAGAAAACATAATGAAACTATTTATATTTTGTGAGTGCACATCAAAAAGTAATTGCTTTTTGTTTGTCTCCAGGCATACAGGTTGGAGCCCCTCATCTTGAAGCACTACAGTAATATCTCCCCTGTCCAAATACACTGGTGAGTTAGTAAAGTTGTTGTCATGTCAGAAAAGGCATAATTTGCATGTGGCTTAGGTATGTGCATAAGTCTCTGTGTCGATACATCTATCCATATACAGCAGGGGAAATAAGTATTGAATGCGTCAACATTTTTTTCAGTAAGTATACTTCCAGTGAGGCTATTCTCATGAAATGTTCACCAGGTGTTAGCATTAACTCAGGTAATCCACACATTAAAAAATCCAAACATTAAAGTCTTTAATAAAGTGGATGGCAGTGGAAATAAGTGTTGAACACACCAAGACAAAGCAGTACACTAAAGGGGACTTCACATTGCACATGGCATGCGCTGCGCTCACCGCTAGGTTGTTCTTGGTTGAGGTAACGTCCCAAAGATTTTTGTTGTACTTGCCAGGCTCAGCGCAAAATACCTATGATTTACAGCATGCCGCAACATGGTTCAACTTCGACCGCGGCACGACAAGAGTGGCAAAGAGGCAAAATGCCGATCGTGCTTGGCTTTGCTCGGCGCAGTGGCAGGCCAGTTGTGTTTCATAGCGCAGCGCTGCCGTTTGTGCGTGCAATGTGAACCGCTTAAGGCAAGGAAAGGCAAGGAACAATCAGGAATCTGTAAATAGTTACAGAGTAATTACCCCTCTCTGTGCAAATTAATATAAGCCGGGTTGATAAATATTGATATAAAATAAATAGTTTTACTAAGGTTACTAAGGTGACACACAAGAAACATCTAAGGATGGGTAAAAGCAAAGAGGTCTCCCAAAACCTTTGCAACCTTTTTTTGTGAAACATTTCAATGGAACTGGATACAGACATATTTCAAAACTTCCAGTAAGCAGCATTGGGGCCATTATATGCAAGTAGAAGGAACATCACTCCATCATCAACCTGCCATGCACAGGCAGTCAGAAAGATAGTCAGTAGAGTCACCCAAAAGAGCCAAGAACTACTCTGGGAAAACTCCAGAAAGTTTTGGAGGCAGCAGGTACAATTGTTATAGAGAAAATCATAGGCAATGCACTCAACCGCCATGGCCTCTATGCACACCAGAATGTAGTCTGGTCAGGTGCAAGCAAAATTTTACTTTTTGGCTGTCATACTACACATCATGTTTGTAGGAGAAATGACACGTGTTCAGTACTTTTTTCCTGTACCATTCTACTTCATTACACATAACTTTATTTATGCACTTTAATGTTTGCATTTCTTTATATGTGTGGATTTCCTGAGTTAATACTTGAAAAAATAAAACATAAAAAATGTTGATGCGTTCAATACTTATTTCCCTTGCTTGTATATTTTTATTCAATTACATCATGGCTGTTCAAGGTTAAAATTAAAACATTACTATGCAGATATATTCTAGTTCATCTCAGTTGGAGTGAAATGGAGTCCTTGATCATTGCTTGGCAAAGCTCGGACTTAAGACAAGTCTCTGAAAGATTTTCTCGTCCTCATGCAGTAAAATCACTTGTAAGTTCAGAGGTACCGTTCCTGTGCAAAATCCTGGAACGGACTCAAGAAGGAGCAGATGTGCTTTGCAGCAGAAAACTGAAAAAGAGCCCTTTAGGGAGTTTATGCCCTAGTTGGGAGATATACCCTTTATTTCTTCAGTTTCCCCAGCTTTTCCCCCTCTCCTTAACCAGTGGAGTAGATTCTGCATCCCATAATTAACATTGCACACTTTTCAAATTGAGTCCCTCTTGGGTTTCTTGCCCTCCATCCTTCCATGTTGGGTCAGACTATGTTCTGATTATGTACAGGTGCACTAACTTTACTACACGATGAAGCATTGCAGTGAATGCCTAATTCAGTCAGTGCAGTGGTACTGTTGATTCTCTGCATCATCCCCTGCGGGGGGTCTTTGCAAAGTGCATTTGTAACAAATAGCAGCAAATATCTCACTGATCATTTCTGCATTCCGTATTAAATTTTGGTCTAAGCGCCAAGAATGTATTTTATATGTGTATATGTTATTTCTGCCTGCTCTTCTGCTAGGTATAACACGACCAGCCCCACGCCGTATGATCAGATCCGTCCGACGCTGCTGAACCCTCTGAAGGAGAGCGCCTCGGTGTCTGACACAGAGAGCATCCCCAGCCCCTGCACCTCCCCTCCACAGCCCCGCAGGCACTACGGAGAGTCCATCACCAACCTGGGCAAGGCCAGCATCATGGGTAAGAGATAGATAGACAGATAGAGAGAGAGAGAGAGAGAGAGGGGTACTGTATATAGAAGAATGATAAAGAAAAGTAGAAATGCTATTCCAAGGAATTACCAGTGCATGCAAAGGCAAATAAATAAACAGGTGAATTGTCAATCAAAGGAGTGAGAGAAAGTGGGGTTGAGAAAAGTGAGATCCAGTTGACTGGAGAGGCACACAGAAAAAGGGAACCTAAGTGCCCCCCGCTCCGCTTTCCACGTTTGATTACATAGACCCCATTATTATCAACGCAACCCTGCATTCCAGTGTCCAACTCTGCGGCCACCTGCGCTGATCGTGGGGTTGTGTTGAGAGCGGTGTTGTCGAAGTGCATTTGTGCACTAGACGCCGGAGTGCATTTGTGTATGTGTGTTTTGGAAGGTATTTGTGCATGCGTGTATGTATGTGTTTCAAGGCTTTGGAGTTTGTGTGTGTGAGTGAGTGTAAGTGTGTGTGTGTGTGTGTGTGTAATATTTTCTGTAAATACTTTTAATGTGAGTTAAAAGCACTTCAAAGTGTGTGCTAGTGTGCATCTTTCTGTCTTTGTGACTACATGTGCGTGTGTGCATGTGAGTGTGGAAATGAGGCTGTTCTTTTGGCTCATCAGGGGCGGCCAGCATCGGGAAAGGACTGGGCGAGATTCTCTTCTCTCGGTTCTCACGCTCCAGCGGCCAAGTGGGCGGCGTGGAGGAAGAACCCTCGGACTCCGAGGGCGGCACATCTGAGCCAGACAACGTGGCGTCAGGAGAGGAAGGAGTGACAAACGAAGAAGAAGAAGAAGAAAAGATAGAGGAGAAAAAAGAGGCAGCCGACGTGAAAGTGGAGCCTACAATGTCCCAGTCAACCTCTGCAATCATGGACTGCACTTCATGTAAGAAATGACTCCTGGCCCTCTTTTGTGCATAGTAGTTGAAGTATAAGGGCTGTTTCTTGGTCTATGCAAACTACATACACACAAATGCATCAAGCTACTCATGGAGGGTTAGACGGGTACTTGTGTGGCAAAATGTGTTGTCCAAATTTTTTACACAGAAAGGAGTGCAATGTAGCTTGCGTAAACTATGAGAGGGGTCTTCCATGTGTGCCTGAGCCTTGGGTTTACAACTGCGTCCACATACAGCAGCTTGTATAGACTATGAAATGGCCCTAAGAATGTTTGTTCCCTCCATTTAATTCAATTCAGTGTTATTTCTAAAGTGATGCATATTATAAAGTGTGACATTTGTGCTGCCTCTTTATTGTAGTGGAAATGGAGAATCGCATTGACTTTGAGTTACGGGAGGGTCTGGTGGAGAGCCGGTACTGGTCTGCTGTCACGTCCCACACAGCCTACTGGTGCTCCCTGGACGTGGCTCTCTTCCTTCTGACTTTCATGTACAGGCCGAACGAGATGGAGGAGCCCGCCGACGACGCCAATGCCGAATCTTAACCCCACTGTACAAACTCCTCCTCCTCCTCCTCCTCCTCCTTAACCACTTCCACTTTCCCACTCTTCCCCCTTTTACCCACTCCTGCTAAACCCGGGATTCCCTGTGCACTTCTGACACACTGGCCACTCTGGGCCAGACAGACCCTGCTCACTGTGCATCCAAGAGCCTTTCCTCCTCATTCTGTGGAGTTCACCTTCAAAAAAAAATCACACACACGTGTGCACATACACACAAACAGACACATAAAAATCACAGAGCATCACCCCTCATCGTGCCATAAATCCCTAGTGGTTCGTATGAAGACTGTTACCAACCTAATCCCGAGCCCATTGCCATCGTCGAGCAGTCACGTTATGACTATGACTGACAAAGAGACTTATTTCATTTCAGTGGTTACCACCATGCATTTGTACATCCTGTGGGATCTCTTGACATCGCCGTTTCTCTCGTTGAACACTGAATAGTATGTTCTTGTCCATCTCCAAAGTCCAAAGTTAAACTTGTGCTCCCTAAGGTGCCTCTGTTACCACTCAAGAGAAACGTCAAAATCTATCACACGCCAACCTGTTTTGAGAGGAAGACGTGAACACCATACCTCCTGTTGGCTTAATCAGTGAAGAACAATAAGCATAGTCTAAGGCCAAGGCCACGCTGAAATTGGGGAGTGCGCAGAGGGCAAAAACATAGTCGTAGAAGATGGGATTATTTTGTATGTCTGCAGTGAATATGTGCCACTGTCACGCCTGGTGTAGCTAGTTCCATGGATTATAGTGGAATGTGATTGTTGCAGCATTCCCCACGTGAGCGTTCAGTTGTGTGACTGGCTATATGACATGTTCCATCGACAGTCTTGACGTGAGGTGCACCGAAAAAGAAATCAAAAGATTTTTCTAATACCTGTTTGACTATTTAACAAGCTCTCTGTTGCATTTGGTAGGCACTGAACCTGAGGTAGATGAGCTTTGTTAAATGACCAGTGCTACATTTTTTTCAACTGTAACATGTAGGCCTGCCTCAAGTGTCCTCACTTTAGAGGAGTGTGTTTAGGTATTTACATGCTTTGGTTATGCATCTCATTTGTTGCATTGTGTGTCGGTGTACAGTGGTCTTAGCATAAAAAACAAGAGGAAATAGATATCAAGCACACCCTACTTGTGGCTTGATTTAGAAACAGGACAAACCCAAACCATGTGTTCTTATGTGCTGACCCTAAACACTCCTTTGTGGATCAGGTGTGTGGACATTTGGACCGGTACCACCTGGACACTTCCCAAAATACCATTTCCCCCCAAACATTCTTGCACTACAAAAAATAGTGTCAATTTTTGTCACTGGTCACTGGTCCTTGGCCTGTCATCTCTATTTCTGTTTACAACACTAGTGACGTTGAGTTGAGGATGGTGGTGAGAAGAAAGTCACTGTCATGATTGTTTACCATTTGGAATGTGGATTCCAACAGTTTGCCAAATTGGCTTATTTTATGAGTTTGGTTATGGCAAAATGGCTGATTCATACATATCCACCTGAAGACCTTAAAACATATAGATGTGTTGGTCTTCTGGTTTGGGACTGACCCAGTGCTTATTAAAAAATAATATTATGTGGATTTTGCATTTCATCACTTGGGCATGATGCAATTTAAATGCATAGTGAATGCAAGGCAAGCTGCAAAATCATGTTGGATGAAATGTGCTTTGAGCACTAGACATGGCAGTTTTTGCCAGGGAAACATCCATGCAAGGTTTTTCACATTTTTTCACCATTAGAAAGAGTGTAACTCTTAACCCAATGTGTCATTAATAACAGCTGAACGATTGAAAATTATATATTTAAGAGGAAGAAAAATAAGAAAAAAGAAAATGTGTTGATTATGTTTAACTGAAAATCACCTCAATCACCCATCACCTTTACAAATGCATCCATGCCTGATAGAAAACCTTCAGTTTAATGCAATGATGTTTCTAGAATGCAGCATCATTTATTTAGTTTATTTTTAGTTTGACACCATCCTTATGCCTTCAAAAGAATCAGTAAAGTAAAAAGCACTTACCTTGTCCTTACCTCACCTTGATAATGACTTACCTTTGAATGTGCCAACTACATAGAAAGAGCCTCCATTTTAAGATGCTTGACAATGGAGCACACAAGGCTGAGAGGAGCAGGACGACAGGCTCCCCTCAGCACTGCCTTGCTGCCTGCATAGCAAACAAGGAAACTTTGTCCTTTATGTTGACATTTCCCCATCATATCAAAACGTGTCATGTTTACCGTTTTTATGTATTCCACCTGTTATGTTCCCTCACCAAATAAATGCTGTGGTATAACAGTCCACTTTTACGACCTGGTGTAGCCTACATCTTTTATACTGATATGGATCTCCACAACAGTTATTAAGTAGGACTATGGCCTTTGACAGCCAGTCTAGTGAAAGCACACTCATTCAAGCAGTGGTAAAATCTCAGGATATTTACAAGTTTTTTAATTTTTTTAATTTTTTTATTGATTCTTAACAACACACAGTACAGTAATTACAACAAAGAAACTGCAGTACAAAACACACGTATAGACAATGGTCACAGAAAACAAATAATACAATAGACAAACAAACAAACAAATGTAAATGAAGCATAAACAGAGGTAAGCGTTCTTTATCTTTTTAAAGAATGTATGGAAGAGACAAAGAAGTCTGTCATTTTTTGAGTTATTACGAACCAAGCGAAGGGATGCAACAAGTGAGTTCTAGCTCTAAAGTAAAAGCAGAGAAGGATGGCTGTCATTTTTGCCATTTCTGTTTCTGAATAAAAAATGTGGCTTGTAGAAAACAAAATGCCCAAATATAATTATGTTAAAGATAGGCGGATATTATGACTCTAGGTGCTAGATATAATGCAAATCCACAGATATTATGATGCTAGATTAATTACACAAAGTAATCGCCGTTTATATGTCAATTTTGGAAATTGTCGCCAATTGTCAGGACTTTTCTGGCTACCAATAGGCTACTTCGGGTTAAGTCAGAGCGAGTGCACGGCACAACCCACGTGACCACAAGCCAGATTGAGACGGTGACTGGGGTATCTTATAACTAACAAACTCTTTAGTGGAAGCGGGTGCGTTTCGGTGTTTTTGATAATTAGCCATCTAACCTTCCGGCTTTAATTTCGAAAATGGCTTGATCTCCCACAAACGAACCTAATAAACTTACCTGATTTTACAGAGGTCTAGAGGTCACACGGGTAGACTGATTAACTAATAGCAATCAATAACATCAACTTTTGTGTTGGCGAGGATTCAACACCAAACAGGTAATTTCAACTCACTTTTTTGTCAGTTAAAAAATGCTTTTTAAAAACGTAAAATTGTGTTGACTTCTGTAGAGGTGACAGTGTCAGTTCTCGTCAAGAATGTTATCTGGACAAAACAAGGACAGAAATGTAAACTCTTGTTGGTTGTGGATTGCTGAAGGTGTTGGCTACATTTTAATTTATTTTTGAGTCTCATTGTTGCAGTTACCCTACTTACCGACTTATTGGAAGGAAGATTTCAACATGCCTAAAATATCAGTAACATTTAATTTGCTAATTTCAGTTCAACATGTATCATGAAATTAACTAATGGTAGGTATTAGGCCTATTATGGGAATTTTGAGTACAGAGAACATGTTTTTGTGTAGTCTGTTGACAAACCTGCCAAAATATTTAGCTGAAAAAATATTTAAAAATGTAGCCTAAAGCACATTAATGTGGTGGGTAGAGTTTGGAAATATTTCACCATAGTCACCTGCTCTCCGTTTCTGAAACCATACATTCATTACAGTTCAAGGATGAGTATGCAGTCCACCATCAACAGAGACATCTTTGTCCCCCTTGATCAGAAGTTGTTGGTTGCCATTGAGGTCAAAAGGAGGAATAGAAGAAAACTTCCATTTCTATCTGCAGGCCGGAAATATGCCACGTTTATCTGCTTGTCAGGTAATGTCCAGTCTGTCTATGTCAAATGCAGGGCTCGAATGTGCCTGAATTTAGATGTGAGGGTTATGTAAGATTTGAAAAAAGATGATATAGTGGTGCCGGAAAAAGTTCTGATAAGGTAGGGCTCAGAAATTGGTTTATTGAAATTGGTTTATTGTACAACACTGACAGAACTTTTTTTTTTCTGAAATATGTACTGTAGCCTAGTGAAAGGCAACTGATATTCATATATGATTTTGATATTCAAGAGCACTCCTTCCTTACCAGCATGCATCACTAATTATTGGAAGACTAATGACCTTCTCTATGGTCTTTTTATTCCACTCACACAGCAACCAACAAGCTCCCTGCTCAGCTCTTCATCACAAAGGTGAAGCAGTTTGAGGGCTCTCCCCGCCTCTCCAAGACGTCCCATTGGACGATAGAGCAGCTCCGTCAGGTGGATGGCATTAATCCCAACAAAGTGAGCCACCCACCCTCTCTGATGTTACTACAGTTATGTCTGAACTTTAATCCTATGGAAAAGACGGAATATGTTTATGTAATCTCACTGTTTTTAGCAAAAAAAAAAAAAAAAAATATATATATATATATACTTTGGGCTCCCAGGAGGCACATATGAAAAATATGACCTTTAATACAATTTGATAGTTTAAGCATGTGTTAAATGTGATAAAAGCATGTGTTGAAAATGGATGAACAATACCCTAAAGCAGTGGTTATCAAATGGGGGTACGCGTACCCCTGGGGGTACATAAAGGCACTCCAGGGGGTACGTGAGATTTTAAAATATACATATATTTAAAAAGTAGAATCCATGCTACTTTTAAAACAATTATTTAATACATATTTCAGGAAAATATAAGTTCATAAAATTAATTTTATATTTCAGTAGGCTATTCAATTTCATTATCCTAAAAACCCAGAGTCCCCCACATACCAGGATGGTTCGACTCAACCTGTCACATGCCACCTGCCATCACCTGTCAATCACTGTCAAAACTCAAACGATGGAGTCGTGGTTGAAGCGTAGCGGTAATTCTTGTGAAAACACGGAGGGACAAGTAGCAAAGAAGGCCAAACCAGAGCCGGCAAAATTCCGGCTGTATCTTGAAGAATATGTTTTATTTGGATTTACGTCAACAAGTTGTAACCCACCCAAGGCACTGTGTTTTTTTCTGTAGGGAGAAATTAGCGAACAGTAGCATGAAGCCTGCACATCTGCAGCGTCATCTTAAATTAGACATTGATGGCACAGTGCTCTGTTTTATGTCTTTTTTTCTCAACTAAAAATGCTTTGCGCTGGTTAGGGGGTACTTGGCTATGGGGTACAGTACATCACTGAAAAAAGGTTGAGAACCACTGCCCTAAAGAGACAATGGCAATGCATTAGAAGTGTTCTGTCCAGTATAGTGGAACATTACTAAAGCTTGGCTGCGTTTGACCCATCCCGAATACTCCTTTCTCCAGGATTGCCCAGAGTTTGACTTGGCCTTTGAGCGCACCTTTGACCAGTGGGTTGCTGGATCTGAAGCAGAGAAGTGCATGTTTATCCAGATCCTCTACCAGGCCTGTCAAAACTACTGGATGTGCAAGGATGGTCAGACCAACCCAGGTGAGGTCAAGGACCCCCAGAAACCTGGCAAAGTAGAGGCCCGCAAGGGACCCGCCATTCCTCGGACAAGCTTCATCAACTGCCAGTCCAAACTGATGGAGGGTAAGGGTGTGCTTTTTGGAGACTTTTGTGTAGCTATACAGGCCTCACTCTAAGTGGTCTTTACAGTAATCTTCTCTTTGTGACAATAACAATGTTATTTTTACAAATACCCACATGTGAAAATCAGATCAGATTTTTTTTGTCTTTCTGAAACAAATGTGTTTTTACTTCTAAGATGCCTGCTCAATGAACATGGTTATCTATCGCTGCAAGATCTTCCTGAACCAAATGAAAAGCGCCATGCGGCCCCCTCCACAACGCCGCCCTGCTGGTCAAGGAAAGTCAGGTACAAACTCACACAGCTTGGGTGCTCTTGGGTATTTTCCAACCATTTTTTAGAGTACTACATCTATTGGGTAGTGTATCATGGATTTCCAGGTAGAAACCATTGTTTACGTCCTGAAAGCCAAGTGATTTGAGGCAAAGGCTGGTCTTTTGGCAGAGTGCAGATCACTTTCATGGCTGCCATTTGTTATTCTCAGACGCTGATAGATCTCTGTGTGGTGCTGGTGGGGCCGATGGCGGTGGAGAATGAGGTCTTTTTTTGGTGCGAGGCGGCGTAATCACAGGGGACTTTGTTCTGGCGTCAGGAAGCAGGGGGGGTGGGGGGGGGGTACGGATTGGTACAAAGGCTGGCCTTGAGGGGCGCAAGCAGGAGCTGTCCCGCGTGCTGTGGCACCACGCCTCACAAAGGGAGCTGACTGACCAGGGTGCTGTAATGGGGCCAGAGAGGTGCCAGGCTGTAGCAGGGGCGTGGAAGGAGAGAGGAGAATTGGGGATAGAGAGAAGTGTGGAAAGGGAGAGGGAGAGAGGGAAAGGGAGGAAGAGGGATGAAAAGATTTGTAGAGAAAATAAGGGGGAAGAAGAGAAAAGGATTGGGCAAAACGGTGGCGGATTCTCACAATGCTGCACATCTCGCTGTGCCTTTGTTGACAAAGCCTTTTATTATAGGGCTTTATTTATGACACTGCAGACAGGAAGGATCCTATGTAGGATGTGCTGATTCCCTGCAGTAACCCCTTTTTCATTTGAAATGTTGTGACCTGTTTTCAGCAGTGCAACATTCCTGCAATTAGTTATTCACACATTCAGACGTGTACATCCAAGATGGCTCCCAGTCTTGTGGAGGTGTTATGCTTTAAATGTGTAGCTGGGCTGAGTGTTGAGCCGCAGCTGCTGCTGTTACACCAGGGAGCCTTGACAGCACTGAAATGGCACTGTCTGGCTTGCTTCACAGAGTGGCATCATTTTAAGGAGACTGACACTGAAAAAATGGGCAATTTGTTGAATTGTACCAGATAGATACAAAAAAACAACACAGTGAAAGAAAATCAATATGGCAAGTCCCTGGTGAGGCTAAATGGTATGATCTTAATGCGTTGTAAAGTAACAATACAGGACTCTTCACTGAACTGGGGAAGTGAAATGCTCTGCTAAAAGAGTTTTACTGTAGAGTGATGTCCCTTGACAGTACAACTGTCTCAGGGATAAATACAACATAGGCAACTATACATGAAAAAGGACAAGGTGAGAGGAGAGAATGGCTCATGAAACAAAGTTGCTATTTATTGAAATTCTAATTGGGAATATTAACATGACTGATGTAGGGGGCTGAATGAAAATAATTACAATGCATCTTATGAGTTTAATAACAGTGTCTGTTTTCAAATTGAATTGTTTACATATGGACACTTAATATCCAGCGGACGCTTAATAATCATGTGAGTTTTTTTTTAATTGAGTTTTACTGTTCTGATTGTCCCCACCCCTCACAGCTGGGGTCAAATCCAGGACACCGTCCCCAGCCCGCCCGGCTCGGGGCAGCATGAAAAAAGCTGTCCGCAGGGCTAGCCAGGCGCTGGGTGAACGAGGGGATCGCTTGTGGCGCGCCGAGGACAAGACTGCCCACATGAAGGACAGTGCCAAGCGTTTTTCGGACTCGGCACACAAGGTTAGGACACGCACGGTGTAGGAGCTCCTCGTGGCATCCTTTTCTAGTAGCTTATTGATAAGCGAACGTTTTGCTTGCGGCTGTTTTTCTCACCAAAAAAGCTTCTATTTATAATCACGGGAATGATTTCTTTTTTCACTTCTACGCTCTTGCACTGAATTGGTATCTGTCTTTTCTCTTCTGGCACTGAAGCACACACTAACCCCAGGGCTTTGGGGAAAATAAGATAAATTAGTCCCCCAGGGTGTGAGAAAAAAAAATAATAAGATAAGATGAATATATTGGGGAAATAACATGTTCCACATTGAGGTTAATACCTTTGGATAGACTAGGTATTTGAAATGTCAACAATCATGCTAAACATTTATCCTTGCTATCAAAAGCAGTCATGATTTAATAATGACTGTAAAAAATATCCTTTTGGGGATGAATAAAGTAATCTATCTGTCTCAATAGCTGTCGTTCATCAAACCTTTGAGATAATGTCTGTTGGCTTAGTGCGGGGCCTATGTGCACTCACTGTCAGAACTGAGCATTCTTTAGTTTTCTCATCACGTCCACTTTGAGAAGGCCATTCACTGCCTGTGATGGGAATATATTGTTCTCCTCCTATTTCATTTAAAAGAGATCCTACGGTTCAACACAGACCTTTACAACTGGATGACATTATGAAGTCAATTGGAATCCTAATGCGTAATTATCTGGTCATTTGTCTGCTTAACTGCCAAGCAAAGCCTCTCAACCAGAAGTAAGATATTGGCCTCTGCTCCGTCAAGCTTTTTGGAGAGGACATTATTTTCCCATATTGTCTACTTGACTGTTCATAGCCTGCATTTCTGTAATTGATGAGGCTCTTCAGCTATAAAATGCTCTCCTTTGATCACCCTTCATATTTCCTTGATCATTTATCATAATAAGTATTTTACAACATCCCGTCTGTACCAAAAACAAAGATTTGGAAAGACTGGAGATTTGATTATTTGTTTAAAATGCACTCTGTCCCCTCTCCTCCCTTTCCAGTTGGCTCTGAAGTATAGCTGCTGACAGTGAGAATATTGTTGAAGGGCACCCCATTACACGTGCAGGCCATCGCATGGGAATATAGTTCCTATTTGTAATATCACTAATGTTGGTTGTGTGAGTGGCTGTACTCTGTATTTTATTAATTTATTTATTGAGTGTGGCAGTCAACAGGCCATGCACGAACTGCTCCTCTTTGTGTCACTTGAATCAGTGCATCAGCACACAGTGCTGTCCCCTGTGGACAGCACAGACGACAAAGAGTGGCACCATCACCCCCCAGCTAAGAGCATGGCTTTTCTCAGCTGGCCAGGGCTGGAGGAAGAGCACATGATTCACTGTGTAACCACAGTGTGGCCTGGATGACACTAGATGGCGCCAGTGAGCCACAATGCTCTTACTGTCTCTCAAGTGTTTACCCAGTGGGTCTGTTGCTGACTGAAGTCATGAGGACTTTTTAATGATCTTTTAAAAGGGAATTCCAACGATTATTAGACAAGCCAATTAATGTGTATGTTTGGCTGTGAAAAAGTGTGTTAAGGTCTAAATGACCCAGAAGTCTTTTATTCTCTTTGGATTGATGCACACTTGAATGGTCAAAACAAATTGGATTGACCGCATATTTTTCACGGAGAGCACTGTATTGATATAATAACAGAGGTCATGCATGGATTACTTTCCCATTCAAGACATGTTTACAGAATCGTTCTTTGTGCTCTAAATTGATTACCTGAAACGGATACTGGAACACATTACTTTAGATGTGTGTGGTTATTGGTAGCTGTCGTTGTTCTGCTTGTGGTTTGTGTGACTTTAAGGGTGGAGAGCAGTCTCTTGTGGTATAAGGGTTAAACTGATGTGATTTTTAAAGCCTAGTATAGACTTTGGGTGACTTAATTTCACTTGGACATAAGATAACACAGTGGTGTCGATAACCGCAGTGAGAAGCCAGTTTTCCTTCTTTCAAGGAATTTCTTCCATTTGAATTAACTAATTTCTGCCCAAGTAGGACTGATCATTATGAATATGGAGGCCTGAAACCTTTGCTTATCTCTAACAATTGTCATGTGTATGAGAATGTTGGCCTGAGTAATGTATTCACATAGCCCCATTGAGCTTGCGCTATCATATAGGGTGTCTAATGCATTTTTTTTTAAGGAGCTGATTTTTTTTTATTATTTGTATACAGTAAGCCTTTTTAAGGAGCTTATGTGTTGTTGGTGAATCATGCATGCTTATTGTGTTGTTGGATTATAATTACACTGTCATGCTTTGATAAGGCCTTTTAATTTTTTTCAAATGTATTTTAAACATCTGTTGATATGATGTGAATCGTCTGTGATGTGATTACTACATTTGGCTTTTATATGTTGGTCCCATTTCAGAGGAGCGAGTGGTTGCACATAGGTCGGTTGGGTTTGCGTCTTCGCATGAGTCTGTACGTGACAGAAAGTAAGTTAAACCCAGGTGGTGAAATGTGCGCGTATAGGAATTGTGAGATGAAGTCAAAACATGTTTGCGGCTCTTGTCACTTCAGTGTATTTTTACCTACTAGCACTACGTATGTGTTTGTCCCTTGTGCAAATGTCAGTCCACTGTGTTTGTGTGTGTGCTTGTGTGTTCAGTGATTTGTTTGACAGAGGGCACCCAGCTGTGCCTGGTGGCTTATCCTCTTCCATAGGGTTAAAGAGAAGCCTGCGTATGCTCTCTGCTACAAACAATGCACTGAATATCTAAATCTTTTTTTTTTTTGCTGTACAGTTCTTTTCATGTTTATTTTTCACAGGTTTCTTGTCACTCTGACATCTAAAGCCCACTGTATTGTAATGCACTCCAATTATGTTCACCGATGTGTTTTGATTGACAGTGGAAGCGACCAATTACGGCTAATAAGCCAGAGGCTGTTTTCGATGGTTAATTAGACATGCTGGTGAGACTTGAGCCGTGCACAGTGAACCTTTTGACCTTCCCCGTCCCCGTCTGGACTCATTATAAGTTTGCCTACCATTTTGTGTTTCATGTAGTTTGTTATGCGTGTACTACGAAAGCTGTTTAACACTCCTCTTACTGTAAAATAAATGAACTGGGACCCATCCAGTCTTCTGTGTGTTTGTTTTGTTAACTCAGTCTAGATTGGGAGTGAGAGATGTGGGCCATGATCTCATATAGCGGATGACTGTGATGGTCCTCCACACACAGCAGAGGGCTCCCTTGCTGTAGCCTTTTAGCTCCTGCTGTACAGTTTCCCATCAAAGATGCTCACCACAGTCAAAACAAAAAAAGCATATCCTATTGCAACATTGATGTTGTTACTATACTATGAGATCTGGCAAATGCATATTTTATAAAGCCATTTGTGGCTTCATATGCTGTCATGACCATGTGTCAAGAAACAAGCTGCTCAGAGATAAATGAGGGCTTGTAGTTTTGATCAGGCCTACATACTGTGAACCTCCCATTCTGGTTCACTTGCAGCGTATATGGTTCACGTGTGCTTCAATCTATTCTTCAA
Organism: Alosa pseudoharengus; assembly: GCF_046254945.1. Classification (NCBI taxonomy): domain Eukaryota; kingdom Metazoa; phylum Chordata; class Actinopteri; order Clupeiformes; family Clupeidae; genus Alosa; species Alosa pseudoharengus. The sequence continues at coordinate 22,307,037 of NW_027468859.1, read as the reverse complement.
ATGTGGGTTCTATGTTCATCAGCATCGCCATGTGTCTAAAGTTGATTGGCAATGTTCAAAGCAGTCGCGTGTGCCTCTCCTCGGAGAGGGGGAAGAGGGAGAAGAATAGAAGGAGGAGGACGAGGAGGGGAAGAAAAAAAAAACACACAGCTCATCATCTCTTCATCCCTGACCTCTTTAATGCATGCAGAGTGTGGTCCGGGGTGTTCTGTCTTGTCAAAGTGCTGTCTCATGTGGATGCTGACAGGCTCTGTGTGTGTGTGTGTGTGTGTGTGTGTGTGTGTGTGTGTGTGTGTGTGTGAGAGAGAGAGGTGGCAGGTGGGGGGGGGGGGGGGGGGTGATCTGGCTCAAGCGCATGACCCAGGTGGTTGATGTATGGTGTGCACCATCAGCATTCACAAAGCATTCTGGGGGATTATGTGTTATTCGTTTTGGGCTTCGGCCAGCTGTGGTTCAGGTGGAGGGTAGGAGTTGGGTGTCTCGTGCAAAATGAAGGTCGAAACCCACTATGGGGTTAACCCAGATGGGGTTGGATGTCAGATAGTATGCATGCAGATAGTATGCATGCAGATAGTATGCATGCAGATCTTGTGCATGAAAGAAACACCGATTTGGCCCTCATCTCCTCCTTTTCTGAGCCACACTACACCACAACACACCACGCCCTATCCTCCCAGTGGGGTACTTGAATATCTCCACCACTCCATATTTCAACATGATTTCTCCATCACTGACGCATATTCACTGGTGATGGAGGCGTTTAGTGTGTGTAGTTGGCGAGGGTGGAGGACTGATGGCGGGCAGGCAGGCTCCTGCATGTACTGCTGGATGGTGCAAAGAAGGCTGCTGAGGGTCGTGGCATTGTGGCTGGACAGCGGTAATCTGAGCGCATCAATCCTCCATTGATCCTATCCATCGCTCCTAGCTCTCAGGTCTTAACACCAGACACATCCCTGACTCTCTCTCTCTCAGACACACACACACACACACACACACACAAGTGACCTGCTAGAGGTTAATGCAGATGTGCCTGCCACTGACCTTTATGAGATTACCCTGGAGCTGACCTATCAATCCCTGCCCTCCCTGTCAGACACACCTCACATCCTCTACCGCTGGAGACAGACACAATAACAGCCCATTTGCCACAGTTTCATTTCCTGAGGAGGAATTTCTCAAGCCACCTGATGTTCCAGTGACTGCTGTCTCCCGTGTTTGAAGAGAGGCGTTTTTGCTTTTGTTCCTGCTGAATTCTCATATTTAGTCCACCATAAAAAGGTGCTGTGATTCAGTGGGTTTGGCTCCTCCTCTGCTCATCTTCTGGAGGAGAGATTTGTTCCAGAAAAGAAATGCAGCTTCAGGAATTGACTGCATTTAAACACTCAGTAAAACTCCTGAGTTATATGGTAACATTTCAAATTGAGTGAATCATAATATAAAATATAAAATGTCCACATGCTAGGTGAGCTTTTAGTGCAAATCCACTATTGATTTCTAGTGCCATATTTCACATAGTTCTCATACCCCTTGGAGGATCAATAGTTGATTTATTCTATCCTGGCCACAAAATCTAATTTACCTCCTAACTGTCAGTTATATCAGATTTTTTAGAGGGAGGTATGTGGCCACAGACATGCAGTCAACTAGAAATCAGGTCAGTGAATCACAGCTGAAAGTACGGCCACAAAACGTCTCTCTAATATCCGCGATTCAGATCAGCTGTTGTGCTGTATTTTGTGATGACAAAAAAAGAAAGAGAAAAAAAAAGACCCAGAAAAAGCGCCGAAGCGGAGCAGATGTCGCTTTCATCGCCGTCCCCAGAGCGCTGTGTGTGTGTGTGTGTGTGTGTGTGTGTGTGTGTGTGTGTGTTTGTGTGTTTGTGAGGTGGCAGTGGAGGCCGCTGTTGTGTCCCAGACTGCTGTTGGTGAGTAACGGAAAATGAAGAAATCCTATTTGCGCCCGGGATGAGGGGAGGAGAACATGGGTGTGCCTCATCTTCGTCTCATCGGCAGGTCCTGGATTAAGGCCAGATGCTGGGGAACACACACACGCACGCATGCACACACACACACATACACACTCTGTCTCTGTCTCGCGCACACACACACACACACACACACACACACAGTTTCTCTCTCACACGCACACACACACACACACTGTCTCTCTTTCTCTCTCTCTCAAGTACGCACACACACACTTCCTCATGTACAAACACACAAACACTGATTCTGTCACTCTCAACACATGCACACACACACTCTGTCTTTCTCTCTCATGCACACACACACACACACACACACAAACAAATAAAGATGCACACTACCTCTGTGTCTCTCTGACATACACACACTCACACAACCTCTCTCTCTCTCTCTCTCTCTCTCTTCCATACCAGACACACACACACACATACACTTTTTCTCTCACACACATGAATTCCCTTGCTACAAATACACAATCATACACTCTCTCTCTCTAACAAACACACACACACATAATATGTGCTATTTCTCTCTTACATACACATACACAAACATGTACATATACAATTGCACTATTTCTTTCTCTTTCAACAAACACACACTGTAATTTTCACACACACACCCTATTTAAGCAGGGACTGGAAGTGGAACGAGAGCATCATTTCTGTCTCTATCTGTGTCCTGGACCTCCATCACTTCATCCCTCTTTCTCTCCCTCCTCTCCTCATCCCTCCCTCTCTCCCTCCCGCCTGACCAGTTGCTACCTCTGCCACTCCTGCAACCTGGTGTCGTCTTTTTTTGGAGCTGATCTGGGACAGACCCCACAGAGGGACAGGCTAATCCCCTCTACCCCTCCTTCCCTCCCTCCATCCCTCCCTCCCTCCCTCCATCCCCACAGTGACAGGCAGGGAGAGACGGTGAGTCTGATAGAGTGCCGCGCTGAGCCTGTCTCCCATCACTGTCAAGATAGAGGCAGGGTGCTGAAGGAATGCCATTTAAGCTCTGGACGGTCCGTCCATCGGGGCCGGCCAGAATAGACAGGGTCCAGCTTGCTTTGCTACCCCGCTCCTCTCTCGAAAAAAAAAAAAAACCAACCTGAAGTTTCATGGAGGATAATTTGGTTGCTCTTTACTTGTTTCTTCTTGCCTTAAATAAATAAATCCTCCATTATGTAAGGGATAATGTATAGAACCCCGGTCAATATTGGGAAAATAAGTCCCGACAGGGCGAACCGGACCCCGACACGCACTTATTATGACCGCCGCGCAGCGAAGCGGCGGTCATATAGGTTTAGTCAGATTTTTTTTTTTTTTTTCGCATGTCCAAATTTCCGTCAAGGATTCCCGGGACACTGTAAGACCGGGGTACACGAAACTTGGTGGGCATGTAACCCCACATGGATAGCATGGAACCTCCTGTTTTCGTTTGGATCTGTAGCCCTCCCCCCCGTTGAACTGGACCCCCCGAAAGGAGGGTAGGGCAGACAAAGTTTTCTGTGAATATCTCGAGAACCGTAGGGTTTAGGAGGACCATTTTTTTTTGTATGTTGATCTCAAAGGGCCATGTCAACCCATTCCATAACCACTCATTTCATGTATAGCGCCACCTAGTTAAACACAAAAAAGTAAAAATGAGGTGTTGTAATCGCAGGTATCTGTGACCTAACATAGTCAAAACTGCACGAAATTGGAAGTGTAGGATCATTATGACACCCTCTGAATGCACGCCAAGTTTCGTGGAATTCCGTTCATGGGGGGCCACACAATAAATTAATTTATGTTACTATACACCAACTGGCCTGTAGGTGGCCGGAGACAGTTTTCTGTGAATATCTCGAGAACCGTAGGGCCTAGGAGGTCCACCTTTTTTTTGTATGTTGGTCTTAAGGGGGCATTCATGTATAGCGCCACCTAGTTAAAAATTAAAAAGCAAAACATTAGGTGTTTTCATCACAATATCTCTGGCTGACATGGTCAAAACTGCACGAAATTGAAAGTGTAGGATCATTATGACACCCTCCGAATGCATGCCAAGTTTCGTGGACTTTCGTTCATGGGGGGCCTTACCATAAAATAATTTATCTGTACATTTAGTGACCGTACACCAACAAGGATTCCCGGGACACTGAAAGACCGGGGTACACGAAACTTGGTGGGCGTGTAACCCCACATGGATAGCATGGAACCATCGCTTTTCGTTTTGATCTGTAGCCCCCCCGCTGGACTGGACCCCCCGAAAGGAGGGTAGGGCAGACACAGTTTTCTGTGAATATCTGACAATTTTTTGCGTATGTTTGCCTCCAGGGGTCATGTAAACCCATTCCATATGCACACATGTGCATAAACAGATACACACGCACACACAAACATTCACAGTAATCCTACGTATGACACATACTCACACAGTAGACATATATACGCATGCATGCACATGCACACACACAGGCACATAAACAGGCAAACACACAAGCACATGCACATGCACGCACACACACCCACCCACACACACATAAACATAAACATGTACATGCACACAATTCAAGAATTTCTCAGAATTATGAACAGGCAAGATGGGGGTGGGGTTGTATAAAATGTATATTACATGTGAAATCTATGAACTAATCATGTTTTGGTACTTGTTGTCTAGCAGCTACCAGTGAGAATTGAGTGTGCATAATGCCATTCAGTGAGACAGTTAGAATCATATATGCCTTTCAGCGTGACTTATTTTTGTGGAAAACATGTGCTGGACTGGGCGGCGGTCATATTTTGTACCGCTCTGCGGTACATCTAGTTTTCCCAATAATGACCGGCGTTCTATACATTATCCCGCTTATTACACGGCTACTTGCCAAAACGAAATAATAAACTCCCCACGATATGATTTTAGCCTACATAGCCTAGCCCAGTGTTTCCCAAAGTCTGGGTCGCGACCCACGGGTGGGTCGCAGGAGATTTTATTTGGGTCGCCAGCACAATTTATGTTGTGTTATAGGCCTAACTGATACCATTTGTCATTTGATACCAGGAAAGCTAACAGTTTTCTATTAGGATGTAGATTGTTAACTACCACAGTCACGGTTTTGTCATAAAAGCTCATGAAACTGGCGCATGAAACTGGGGGACGAACGCATCGCAGTGGGGGTGCCAGCATGGATATCTACCTCTTAAAATGAAACCGTTCCATGGGGCGCCTGCCATGTACCTAGGGACATGAATCCGCCTATTTGCACGAACATTAATAGATACCAGTTCCTCAACTTTACCGATTAAAATCTAGTGACCGTGCTGTCAACTAAAGAGACAACCATAGACCGGACATAAGGCCATTCAATTTGCATACAGTTTCGATTGCAGATGCAATCTTTAAAGTTAATAGCAACCTCCTCACATTCTTATTTCTGATTTAAAATGCACAACAGTGCATTATATTAGTCTACAATTTAAATGGGCATTTTAAACACTATTCCTCTCGTTTTCTACCTCGCTAACTCCAAAGTAAAGGCACATTCTTCCGGCTATTGCGCAAACGCCTCTTGTTCTGATATGACTATAGGCCTACAATATAATATAATACAACAATACAATATAACGACTTCAGTTATTTGCTGTTTACATTGGAATTGACATCGACAGTGTTATGGACCCATTTGTCTGCAACGCAACGTAGCCTACAACAATTTTTTTTAGAAATACAGGAACAGCTATGCTGTACTATGCTGACGAATGAGGACTGCGCAACATGCGAGAATTTCCCCTACTCTCAGATGTGCATTAAAACGTATGTTTTCAGTAGTCATTTCCAACTTTTCACGCTGATGGTGCTCAAAATGCAACACAACCGTGTTCAAAGCAGGGATTCTATAGCAATGTATGGTTGGGGGAGGCATAGAAAAGTAGGAGAACCTGTGGCCTAAAACAATATTGGTAGTTGCAGGGTAATGGGTCGCGATGGTCTGTCATTTTTAAAAAGTGGGTCGCCAGAAAAAAAGTTTGGGAAACACTGGCCTAGCCTATTTGTTACCGTTCATCATGGCATTTGCTGATAAACAAATAGTTTGCAACAACACATGCTGAACTTGAATCAAGCATTCTTTAGAACACAGCTGATCAACTGTCTGCTTTCACTTTTGAATGAAGTTCCAGTCCTTGCGTAGTGATATGAAAGACGTATCAGAAGCACAAAACCCGTTGCCATTGACAGCGGTAATTATATGTTTGCAGCCAGCGGTAATTACATAAAAATATTTTGCCATTCCCATTCAAGCCAATGGAGCGTTCTACTAGCCTTGTGAAGAGCCGTGTAATAAAGGCCATTACTTTATGCAGTGGAATGTATTCAGTATGTGAATGTGTGAAGTATGTACTCTTAGAAGTATGTACTATTTAGTGTGGGACTGTACTGGACAGTAAAGCATGGAATGCACCTTTTGACAACCCTCCACAAATCTCCAGTTTGGATTCGCTGAAAAACACATTCTATGCCATCCTAGTCTAAATGATTGAGTAAACAGTCTCAGCTTCAGACAGGACAGTAGCAAGGTGTAGCGGAACAGCATTAAGAATAAGATTCCTTATTCAACCTACTCCAGGTGACTAAACTTACAGAAAACATACTTTTGATATAAGTGAAAAAGCAATTTATAAAAAATACAAATGAGGGTAAATAAAGATGGGTGGGGCTGTTTGAGATTAGGCTATAATGATCCCTCAGTGTTAATGTGACACTGACATATGAACCTAGTGCTGAGGTGTGCCCTGTAGCGGAACCCATAAATCAGGAGGTGACATGTCCATCCCTCTAACCTTTCCTCAATACATACTCCACACACGTCGCTGAACACTCCACACACAAACACACACACCATTTGTCTAAACACACTCCACACACAGACAAACCCATCATCTTTACACACTCAACACTCTCACACTTCATCTATACACACTGCAAACACACACACACACTAACCCCCACCCGTCTGTACATACTTCTCACACACTCTCATTAAATACAACCCCTTCAGTGAGCGAGCACCATCAGCACTCCATTACCCTCTCACGAGAGCACAACAGTGTGACACGGCCAAAATAATAGTCATCCCTGCTTCCCAGGCTGGACAAGCCCCCGCAATTAATTAAACAGATCAACAAGGATCTTCAAATGCTTTGTAGCCCTGTCCCACAAATTAATTTGGTCAATCATCCTGACATTCACCTACAACACATGTATGACCACATCCACCTGAACAACAAAGGAATACAAATACTGGCAAAAGCATTAAAGGACACAGCCCCTGGCAGAAGATAGACACCCCACCAGAAAAGCAACACTGCGGAATCTCTACCATCCTACCATAGCAGTCAACAAAACAATCTGATACAAGACAGCCATGCATCTGCATCAACGGCTCAGCGCCAGGAAAGCCATGCTGCCACACAAACTACACAAGAGAGCTACGCAACCATGGCAGCAAAACATACAAAGCCATTGGACCAACAGAGCCAGATTAGAGAAATGCTAGCCTTGATCTGTTCAAAATTACTGCACTGACCAGCTCTGCACAGTATGTATAAATAACAGTTTTTTTTTATTATTATTATTATTATCATTTCATTTTTCATCATTATTATTTTATTTTATTTATGCATTTGTATTTATACTTTTACCACTATTAGTTAACCATAATACTTCCTTAGAATTTTACTGATAAGTAATTATAAGTTCCACTTGTAAAAACATCCAAATCAATACAAAAACACATGTCATTGAGCATAATTAGCTGGAATATACAAGGATTATATTCCTCTACTTTTGGGTTAAAGACATCAGATCCTATTTTCCAATCTACAATTAAAAATGTTGATATTATTATTTTATTAGAAACATGGAGCAACAAAGATCTTAGGACAGTTTGTCATTGTAACTACAAAGAGCTGATCATTCCCCCCCTGAAACAGCCCAAATCAAAGAATGGCCGTGCATCAGGAGGCATTATAATATGGCACAAAGATGCTCTAACTGAGCACATACAACCAATAGTACAGTACGCTGTGTTTGGAAATATGGTCCCGCTGGATTTTCATGTAAAAATTTATTTTTTTGCATATTTTGCTAATATAGAGTCAGTATAGGAACAATATTTTTTTTGTCTTCAAATTTTCACGATCCATCTTTAGTGTTTTTATCTGTATGTTTTAAAATAAGCGATTATATCTAGTCCGAAAAGTGATTTTCACATTTTCTTCTAATTTTTTGACAATTAATTCCACTTTTTGTACACAAAACCCTCAGATAATGTAGAAAGGTTGTTGGTTCTAAAACAATATCCATAGTTTTCAAACTTTGAGTGTCTGAAAAGTGTAAAAACACCTCCACCCTTGTTGCCTATGAAAAAAACGATTTCTTAATCTTTGCTTTTCTTGATGCTTTCCTTGACCTGCCATGTCATTTTATTGTATACCTTAAGAGAAATTGACTTGGAAATAATCTATAATAGTACAGGCAACACAGAACACCACTAGCATGGGTAGTTGAGTAACAGTAGGCAAAATTAACAAACAAAAGAATATAAGGTACAAACAAACAGACAAACCACGGATGGCCCTCTCACAGTCTGAACTAATACAAAAAAACAAATAACTCAAGGGAAAACATTGCTCAGACACTAAACCATGTGCATTTGCTCTCTTTAAAAGCAACGGGTTATCCACAGCCAACAGGCCGGGCGTGCGAGAGAAGCAATGAAGTCTTAGAATTAAGAATAAAGCCATGTTCTTCCAACAACAACAACCACAAGCACCCATGCGGCAAACAATTCAAATGAACGTATTGTTCTCCCAGAGAGGAAGCTACGTATATGAACACCACCCACGGGTGGGCGTGTCCGCCAGCGCTGCAGGTCAGCCTTTCCACATACACACCTGGCTTTAAAGTTCACCGTCCTGGTAGCATACCTATCTACTGCCAAGGCCTGAAGAGGACGGGGAGAATATTTACTTCTGGCAGAGAACTCATGTGAAACAGACTGTGGGAGGTGGAAGGGGTTTGAATGCTGTCCGGCAGTATTATGAGTGGAACGTCTTAAAGCAACACCAAAGAATTTTTTGTACCTTAAAATAATGTTTCCAAAATTGTTTCCGTGGTTCATCAACTCGTAACAGGGTGAACGGCACTTCTGCATTCGCTTTGCGGCCCTCTATTGGCTATAACCGCACTATGTAAGTTTGCCAGATCGGGTAGCGGGCTTGTAGTTCGATGGAATGAGACATAAAAAACTACACATTTGACTTGCATGATGTTGCAATACATAATACTTTCATAAAATCATGCAACATATTCTACCTTGTCTATGGACATCGTAATTTGCAAAGCCGTTGCTGGATAAACAAATAGCGTGCGTGCAACAGAGGAAAAGTTCTTTGGTGTTGCTTTAAGGGGCCTGATCTTATAGTGTGTGCCAATTCCATCCAGACACTCCACAATTTCATACTTGGTAGACACCCATGTATCCTGGATTTTGTGACGACCATGAAAATGGTTCTTGCAAAAGAGTTTACATACATTCCATTTAGCAGACACTTCTTGACCAAAGTCACTTACATACTGTATGTCAGCTATATTACAAAGGATCACATTGTCCCCGGAGCAACTTGGGGTTAAGTGCCTTGCTCAAGGGCATAACAGTGGAAGCCAGGAATTGAACTGACAACTTTCAGGCTACTGCACGCTAGCCCAGCTCCTTAACCACTACACTACCACTGCCCACTAGAAAAAGACTAGAGTGCCAGGTGGTAATATGGGTACAGTGTCAGGACCGCACACTGCAATCTCCCAGAAGAACTAAATTTATTGAGTTAAAAACATAATGCAACGTTTCAACCCACCAGGGTCTTCATACGACCCTGGTGGGTCGAAACATTGTGTTATGTTTTTAACCCCCCCCCCCAAAAAAAAAACTATTAGTAGTAACTATTAGTAACTATTAGGATTGTTAGGAAATGGAAACATGTAATGAGTTGTTGCTATCGTGACATTTCTTTTTGCAGTTTGCCATTAAAAGTTCAGTATGAGCTTTTTTGCTGTATCCATTTCTTTCCATAGACGAAAACTCACTACTCGTATCTGCTCACTCAGCGCTCACGGCGCCCCCACTCCCTTTCCTATAAATTCTATGATGGAATCTTATGAGATAGGGCGCCTACTCTAGCCTGTTAGTCCTCTAAAATTTTATTTAACATTGAGGAAATGCAGAAATCATTTAGAAACGTACAACAGTAGCTAAATATAGAATATACCAAATATATTATTATTATTATTATTATTATTATTATTATGTGCCGCATATAGCGCATACCCACTTTTTGCGCCACTGGATGTGCATACAACCACTTTGAAGAGGACTACAGTGTCAGGACCACCATGCCTACGATATGACGCAGCCTCTTCTAAGTGTCTCCTAGCACTAGCATAGACAGAAGTCAGGTACTCTTCCCAATCAGTCGGTGGACTGTCCCTGTGGTCACCTCCAGTATTTCCAAGTAGGTGGTCAACTGGTAACTGTGGCTTCCGACCGAACATCAGCTCGTATGGGAAGTGCCGTGTGGACTGGTACATGGTGGTATTATAGGCGAACAGGAGCTAAGGGGGAGCAAATCGGGCCATTTACACTTCTTTACAGGGGGTAAGGTCCTGAGCAAGTCAATGAAGTGTCCTGTTGAAATGTTCACATTGACCGTTCCCCTCTGGATGATAAGTGGTGGTTCTACTCTTTGTTATGCTGTAGATGTCACACAGGTGCTTCAACAGCTCCCCCTTAAAGCTGCGCCCCTGATCAGAGTGGATTCTCCTTGGCACGCCATACACATAGAACCATCTCTCAGTTAGAATCTTAGCTACGGTGGAAGCTCTCTGATCAGGGGTGGGAAAGGCCTGGGTAAACTTTTAAGAAAACATTTGTGACTACCAGAACATTCTCTTGTCCTGTGCTAGCCCAATCCAAAAGAGTAAAGTCAATGGAGATTATCTACAAAGGCTTAGTGGCTAACAGATTTCCCAAGAAGGTTCTGGCTAGGGTTGTCTTGCTTTAGCAACCACAGTTGTCTTGCTTTAGCAACACCAGTGCTCACACACAGAACACCACTTTTGCACCTCATGCCACATCTGGGGCCAGTAGCACCTCTGTCATATCAAATCTGTGGTACTGTCCACCCCCAGATGGCCGTGGTTGTTGTGTAGGCTAGTGAGCACTTCGACTTGCAACACCTTTGGCAGTAAAAGCTGCAGCGCTGGATCCCTGGAAGGAGGAGCCTGGATCGCTCGGTACAAGGTCCCATCCACTTCCTTTTTCTGGGACCACTGTTTTATCAACTGCAGACTTCCCTTGGTTCACTCCACTTGTCTTAACAGGTATGTGGTCGTCCCTGTCACTAAAACAACAGGTATCTGGAAATACAGGGATCAGTCCCTTGCAGGACTTTCAGGTCTCTTTTGCTTCGACCAGGGATGGTGTCCACAATACAAGATTCTGTCATCCAAGAGTCTTGGATAGGTGCACTCGAGGCTTGCATGTTGGCTATGGCAAGCGGCAGGGGGACGTCCAGGCCGTGTGAGCCAGATCGCAGTGTTACTGTCTATGTAGCTACCTAGCTAGCCTCTGTGATGGTACTTCAGACTTTGGTTGCTACTATTCACAACTACCATCATCATTATCATCTAGTTTCCAAGGTGTGTGCACAGGTAGATAGATAGATAGATGGATATATAGATAGATACTTTAGTCATCCCGAGGGAAATGTTAATAATTTAAACAGTTTAGTTAGCTGGCTAGCTAGCTAGCAGCTGGCTGAGTTTGTGTAATTTCCTGAAGTGGAAAGAGATTTTGTGCAGGCCTTAATAGATATACTTTGTTTGAAAATAAATAGTTTCTATTCTTTCCTCTTAATTCCATGTGTTGCAACTCTCACTGGTAACTTTGTTAACTTATCCAGCAAACTATTAAAAATTCACGAATGTAACAAAACACTGTAACTCTCGCTTGCCCTCGAACTAGTCCATCTTCCTGTTTCCGCCTTGTCGCGCTCGTCTGAAAAAAAAAGAGTGGTGCGCTACCTCGCTTCAATCCTGGCGCGCCAGCAAGATTTACGTCATTTTGACGTCACGTTGTCGCGCTCCCGGTCGGGTGCGTCAGGTATGTAGAAGCCCTTAGTGGGGCTTGTGGGAAGCCTAGAAAGGGTATCGGGATTGCGATTAGCTGTCCCAGGACGATATTTGATGTTGTAATGAAGAGGGCAAGTTAAGAAACCCAGCAATGTTCCAGAGCGCCCAGTTTCGCTGACTGCAGGTATTGGAGGGGATTGTTGTCAGTGTACACGGTGAACTTGTTGCCCAGGAGATACTTGCCATTTTTTTCCGTGATTGCCCACTTGACTGCAAGGAGTTTGAGTTTCATGGCACTATAATTTGACATGTTCCTCTCACTTGGCCGCAAGCCCCGGCTAGCAAAGGCTATTGGTCGCTGTAACCCATCCTTCTCCTGTGACAGAACTGCCCCCAATCCTGCATGGCTTGCATCCGTCTCTAAGATAAAGTGACGACTGAAATCGGCATAACCTAGGACTGGCGCTTGAACAAGCCATTCTTTTAAGGCTCTGAATCCAGAAAAAGTTCTGAAGGCAAACCTGAACGTGACTACATTCAATGTTAACTATCCAATATTCAGATGTCTGTAATTGAAATGTATGCAAATTAGTGCATATTTAATGATATATTGTTAAATTACATCCATAAACATATATTTTCAGAAAACTTGTAATGCAAAAAAATATTGTCTCTACATAAATAATTAACTAGTAAAATTTTATAAGAATATCAAGGAGTTACATTTTTTACCCTATTCACCCGTTCTGTGTTGCCTATGGAGCCCAGTTTTAGGCCGCAAATGCTAATTAGCAGGTTTAAAACTAAAAAATCAGCTAAGTAAATTTGATATTCAGAATCAGCACCCAAAAATTAGGCAAAATACCCTCTTCACAAATGTTTTCTCACATTTGACCCCCAAGTGATAGTAGTCCCAGTCTTAATTATACATTATATAAATAACTAGAAATGCAATTCTAGGTAGACCGTTTAAAAGTTGAAGGTAAATAGTTTAAAAGTTGTTGACAGACTGGAAGTTGAATGAATGTTGATATTCAAATAGTTTAATGGCTGTGTATAGGTAGATATTTGACGATAACTGAAAGTTGGAATGGCTCTAATGTTTGCTAGTAGTTATGCTAAGATTTTTAAATCTGCTAACCATACTACTTAGCTAATGTTTTATAGCAGTGCTAGCAATGCTAACATGCTAACCATGCTACTTAGCTAACATTTTCTAGCAGTTTAATGAATGTTGATATTCAAATAGTTTAATGGCTGTGTATAGGTAGATATTTGACGATAACTGAAAGTTGGAACGGCTCTAATGTTTGCTAGCAGTTATGCTAAGATTTTTAAATCTGCTAACCATACTACTTAGCTAATGTTTTATAGCAGTGCTAGCAATGCTAACATGTTAACACTGTTACTTAGCTAACTTAACTAACATTTTCTAGCAGTTTTGCTAAACATGCTAACTATGTTATCAATGTTAGCATGCTAACTATGCTAACCATGTTACTTAGCTAACCAAGCTAATCATTTTTAACAGTTTTGTTAAAAATGCTAACAATGCTAACAACAACAACTTTGCTAACCATGCTAACTAGCTACAGTGGGTAGGAGTCATAGTTGATGACAAGTGTTGACATAGTTGATGACAAGTTAAAAGTTGTTGATAGACAGCTAGTGAATGTATATAGTTTAAAAGTTTAAAAGTTGAATGTAGATAGTTTAAAAGTTGTTGATAGACAGCTAGTTTAATAGATAGATAGTTTAATGATAGTTTAAAAGTAGACCGTTTAAAAATTGAATGTAAAAAGTTCAGTAGATTAATGGGTTACATTGTTTAACAGTGGATTATTGTAGTGAGGACTTTTATTTTGAAACAGTTTTGGGCAGAGGAAACAGTTGAATAGGATGTGTAGTCTTAATTGACCCAGATTGTATGCTTAAAGCCTGAGGCTGCAGGTGGCCTGAACACCTGCCATAGGATTCTAATTGCTTAATGGCCGTATTATGATGTCATAATCGGCAATGTTAAGTCTATGGGGATTTTTAAAAAGTTTTTCTTTAATAGTTTAAAAAGTATAAAAGTTTCAAAGTTGAAAAGACATAGCAACCCGATCTGTTTGAAGACCTACGTTACAAAGTTTGAATAAAGTTTCTAAGTTAAACTGTTCAAGAGAAATTGCGTATAGAAAAAGTGGTAAGCGGAATAATAATAAGAAGTTGCCTAGGAAGAACAGTACAGTGCATTTTCATGCACTGTAATAATGTCATCTAAGTGTGAAAATGGATCGTGAAAATTTGAAGACAAAAAATATCTTGTTCCTTAGACTCTATACTAGCAAAATATGCAAAAATCAATTTTTACAAGAAAATCCAGTGGGATTACACAAGACACTGTACTACAATAAAAAAGGGAAAATCTCACATTTGGCTATAAATAACAAACAGCTCATCTGAATATGACAACGTTTTATACCTGTGTGCCATATACATGCTACCCCTAAACTCCCCATACTATGATGAACTGGCATTTGAAAATCTCCAAAATGAAATATTGCAGTTCCAAGCCAAAGGATCAGTCCTTCTCTGTGGAGATTTTAATGTCAGAACTGGGAAAGAACTGGATAATATGTATGTTCAGAAGGAGATGGCCATATATTTGGAAGAAATGTGTTTAACACAATATCTTTAGAGTTCCCTTCTATGAGAGAAAGTTTTGATGACATATCTAACTAAAGTGGGAAACAACTATTACATATATGCAAAAATCTTGGTTTATACATCTTAAATGGAAGAACATCTGGGGACTCGCTAGGAAGACATACATTCTGCTCCCATCTAGGTGTCATAGACTATGGCTTAACAGATCTACCACATAGAACGATAAAAGCTTTCATGGTCATGCCACAACTACCAATGTCAGATCACTGTCAAATCAAAATTCTTTTGAACATCGACAGAATACCAGTCCAAAATGAACACCAAAAAATGCTCCTCATTCTTAAACACAAATGGAAAAAAGACAGTGAGTCAAAGTATGAAGCTATATCTAACAGTATACACATAGAAAACATGATATACACTTTCTTATTCTCTAAATTCACCAATAAAAGAGCTAGTGTCGACTCTGCTGCTGAGGAACTAACCAATATATTCTTGAAAATTGCCCATATGTTAGGCATCATAGAAAAAATGAAAAAACCAAGAAAGAAAAAATGCTCAAAGGAAAAATTGTTTGATCATGAGTGCTTTAGGACTAAGCACGACCTAAGAGTACTCTCAAATAAGAAACATAGAGAACCCAATCAAGATATACGCTTTAAGTACTTAGATGCTCTAAAACAATACAAATCACTTTTGAAGGTCAAAAAAAGCTAAATATATGTCTAAGCTTGAACAAATTGAGGAGGCCATTGACACCAACCCCTTTTGGAAGATATGGCACAAAATAGACACCACAAAAAAAAAGGACTCACCATCTATAACAAATGGAAACATTTGGAAAAATTATTTCAAAGAGCTCTATAGTTTTAAAGAAAATTCACAACACCAAGCCCAAAAAGAAATACTTAAAAAACTAAAGGAAATGGAGCAAACAGTTTCATACCAAAATGATCTAGACAGCCCAATCAAACTATCAGAACTAAATGAAAAAATGAAATCACTGAAAACTGGTAAAGCTTGTGGGATTGATATAATCTCCTCAGAAATGCTTAAGCATAGTACTCCACTGACAAGAGAAGCAATTCTAAAACTGTTCAACCTGGTTATGAGAACAGGATATTTTCCTAGGGTATGGAACCAAGGATTGATAACCCCAGTATACAAAAATGGTGATAAAATGAACCCAAATAACTATCGTGGGATCTGAGTATTCTTGGTAATGGTAACATTTTCTGTAATATACTGAAAACAAGAATACTTACCTTCTTGGATAATAAGAACATTTTATGTAAAAGTCAGATAGGCTTCCTTCCTGAATTTAGAACCACCGACCACATCTATACCCTCCACTCACTTACTGAACAGTACAAAAACAAGTAAAGGAAAGATCTATGCATGCTTTGTTGATTTTAAAAAGGCCTTTGATTCCATCTGGCACGAGGGCATGCTACTAAAAATGATTGAGAGTGATATAAGAGGCAATGTCTACTCAATAAAAGACATATACCAAGAAAATACATGTTGTATTAAAATGAATAACACCAGAACTTAAGCAGGGTAGAGGAGTTAGGCAAGGTTGCAGCCTAAGTCCAATACTCTTTAATATTTTCATCAATGAGCTAGCTGTAGCAATCAACAAATCAACATCTCCTTGACTTGTACTTGACAGCACAAATATAAAATGCCTTCTCTTTGCAGATGACATGGTCTTACTTTCGCCATCAAAAGCAGGTCTGCAAGAAAGCCTTGATATTCTCGAAACATAAAGCAAAAATTGGGCATTACCTATTAAATACTGACAAAACAAAAATAATGTTTTTTCAAAAGAAATCAGGAAAAGAAACCAATTTTAAAATTAGAGAAACTGCCATAAAGCAAGTATCACAATATAACTATTTAGGACTTACAATAACATCATCAGGAAGGTTTAATCTGGCATCAAAAAACCTGGCTGACAAAGCACGAAGGACATATTTCTTAATTAAAAAACAGCTTTATAAATTCAATCCACCAACTAAATTCTGGCTCAAGATTATGGACTCCATTATCAAGCCTATTGCTCTGTATGGCAGTGAGATTTGGGGACCCCTGTACGGGCTTGATTATAAAAAGTGGGATAAGGGCCCAACTTAGTTACTGCACCTACAAATCTGTAAAGATGTCTTGGGTGTACATAGAACATCATCCAACTTGGCCTGCCGCTCTAAGTTGGGGAGGTTCCTTTTACTTATCGACATCGACAAAAGGGCCTCCAAATTTTGGTTACATCTGGCAAAAAGCAATGCTGGCACATACCACCATAAGGCTTTCAAGCACAAGTCCCTTACCCAGAAGTGTGACCCCTTATTCCAAATTGCAAACAAAAATACAGCCTAAGTTACATGACAAAATCTATACTAAAAAAATGAACAAAACAAATCAGATGCATTATACTAAATTCTGGAAGGAAGAAATAAAAACGAATGACAAACTACATATATACAGAACCCTAAACAGAAATTACTGTGTAGCCCCATACTTAAATGACATCAAAGATAGAAAGAAAAGAACAACACTGACAAAATACAGAATCAGTGACCATAGCCTACACATTGAAACTGGTAGACCTAGACAAACATGGGTGCCTAGACATATGAGGAACTGTAGCTTCTGAATAAATTATGTAGAAAACGAGGAACATTTCCTTCTTAATTGCATCAGATATGCACCTATAAGGGACATTTTTTTTGCTGAATTCAAAAAGCATATAACAGAATTTGAAAATCTATCTCCACAAAGAAAACTATATATACTGTATTATTGGGAGAGGAACCAAACTGAACCAAACCAAACTGCAGATTATATTATGACCTGCCATAAAACAAGAGAAAAGTTGTAACTTTCATGTATGTGGCATATTAGTGAGTTTATCCCCTTTGTGTACATGTAAATACTATGTTTGATATTAGGTGTTGCTATTTACCTCAAATTGATTTATGTAGATGTATCTGCAAGTGTAGGCATATAATATGTGTTTACAATAATCCATTGTTGTTTGTTTTTCTACAGTATAGCTATTACTGTCCTTTTAATACCATTTACCATTTATCTTTTTATTATTATTATTATTATTATTATTATTATTGTTATTGTATTTATATTTTTTCTTTCCTTTCATTTTTTCATTTTATCTCTATATCAATACTTATGTAAAGTTGATTATTAACATGTTATACTTGTAGCTTTGGCAACAGTGACTTTACTCATTCATGCCAATAAAGCACGATTTGATTTGATTTGATTTTGATTTGATTTGATTTGATTTGATTTGATTTGATTTGATTTGATTTGAGAGAGAGAGAGAGAGAGAGAGAGAGAGAGAGAGAGAGAGAGAGATGATTAGTAGGCGGGAGAGTTGGTGTGGATAAAGTGTTAGCATGTGGACAGGATGAGCATGAGGGAAGGGGCAGAAGGGGTCACATAGTGCAAGCTGGCTGAGGTGTGCATGTGGATGGTAAGCATGGTTGCTTTCTGTTACTGTGTGACATAATTTCCCCTCTCTATCTCTCTCTCTCTCTCTATCTCTCTATCTCTCCTCTCTCTGTCTATCTTTCTTCACTCCCTCCTCTGTGCCTCTTTGTCTCTCCAATATGTACGTTCACACACTTAATCTCTCCTCCTGCCTCCCTCACTTGTATTCACACTCTCTCTTCTTTCTTTTTGCCCCTTTCTCTCCCTCAAATCAAATCATCTCTCTCTCTCCTATCTCTCTTTCCTTTCATTATCTCTCTACTGTATATCACTCTCTCACACCTCCCCCCATCTCTCTCTCTCTCTCTCTCTCTCTCTCCCTACCTCTTGCCGCGGGGCCATATGTTCCTCTCTCCGCTCCAGCTTCCTGCTCCCTGTCCAGCCGGCACCTCTGGTCACCTTCAGCCTCACAGCGCCCGGCCTCCGTCCCCGGGGATCTCATTGTCTGGCCTTACTCATCGTCCACTTCTCTTTTCCTTCGCCATCCCTCTCTCGCCACCACCCCTCCCGCCCCCTCTATCTCCCCTTTCATTTCGTTTCTCTGTTTGTCCTCCTGTCTTCCTCCCCCTCCAAGAAAATGTATGTTTCTCGCCTCCCTCTCCCCCGCTCCCTCCCCTTCCTCTTTCATGCTCACAAGCACAGCACATTCGCTCTCTCCCTCTCTCTCTTTCTCTCTCCCTCTTTCTCTCTCCCTCTCTCTCTCTTTCTCTCTCCCTCTCTCTCTGTCTTTCTCTCTCCCTCACTCTCTCTCACATTGTCTCACTATCTCTGCCTCCCCTTTACCCAAAGCCACTAGAGTAATTGCACTGTAACCCTGGAATAGATAAGCGCTGTATCTGGGCAAAACCTCACACTTTTTGTCGCCATGGTTTTTTGTTGTTGTTATTGTTGTTGCTTGCCCCTCTCTCTCCCCCAGGCCTGCTGTTGGAGCAAAAGGGCACTGTAGGTAAATAACAACCCCTCTTCCTCTTAAGCTCCTTTTAAGATCCTGCCTCGTAATCTCCCAGCTGCTGATTTATTAGACTGGAGGTGTGTGCGTGCGTGTTTGCATGTGTGTGTGTGTGTGTGTGTGTGTGTATTTGTCATGTGCAAGCCTTCTTGCATCTATGCCAGAGCATCTGGGTGGGGTTGGATGTGTGTGAGTGTGTGTATGTGTGTTTGTGTGTGTGTGCGTATTTGCAATGAGTACGCCTGCTTATATCTATGACAGCATATCTGGGTGGGGTGTGATGTGTGTGTGTGTGTGTGTGTGTGTGTGGTGTGGCTGCATCTTTGCCATTATATTTGAGTGCATATGGTTGTTTGTGTGCACAAGTATTCCTCTCTGCATCTGTCTGCCAATATATTTCATTGTTTGTGTGTGTGTGTTTGTGCATGTGTGTATCTAATCATGCCTGCATCTGTGCTAATACATCAGTGTGGTTCAGTGTGTGTGTGTGTGTGTGTGTGTGTGTGTGTGTGTGTGTGTGTGTGTGTTGGCGTGTGTGTGTGTTTTGCGTGCCTGGGTGCGTCTGTCACAGTGGGTTCATGGCCAGGGAGCGCTGTTCAGAGATTGAGCGGCAGACAGGCGACCAGACAAGGCCGCCCACAGACAAAGGTCAGCCGCGTCGTCATTACCCAGGTGACACGGGCCGTCACGCCCACAGGGGATGACTTCATGCCCTCTGGACGGCTCTGTCCTAAAACATTCCCTCTCTAGCTCCGCAGCCTTGACCCAGCAGGGCATGGTTGCTGCTACCAGTTAATGGCTGTTAAATACAATCTCAAGCTCTCTTTGCTTGGCGATGTATCTGTTGAATCGAACAAAATGACAAGGCAGGTTTATTTTCAGCACTCTACCTTTGTGTTAAAAATTTAAAAATTGTCAACATCGTTCAGTAATACAAAACACTGGCTTGATGTTTTTTGTTGCCAGGTTACTATTTATCTATTTTTTTCCTAGAGCTGTAGGCGCAAAAAACACAACATACTCTTAATTGGCAGTGGGCTCACATTTGTAAATAGTATTTCTGTCCGAGTTTTTTCAATTTATTTAACGAATATATGACACCAAGTTACATACAGTACCTTCAATACTCATTCCTCCATCTAGTTAACAAGACAGATGAATGTATATGTAGACATATGTATATGTCTAGTATGTAAGTATAGTATACTCTTTTGATCCCGTGAGGGAAATTTGGTCTCTGCATTTATCCCAATCCATGAATTAGTGAAACACACTCAGCACACAGTGAACACACAGTGAGGTGAAGCACACACTAATCCCGGCGCAGTGAGGTGCCTGCAACAACAGCGGCGCTTGGGGAGCAGTGAGGGGTTAGGTGCCTTGCTCAAGGGCACCTTGCTCAAGGGCACTTCAGCTGTTCCTACAGGTCGGGGTTCGAACCGGCAACCCTCCAGTTACAGGTCCGAAGCGCTAACCAGTAGGCCACGGCTGCCCCAAATAGTCTTTGCTGCCCAGATAGTCTATGCTGCTAGCCTCCTTCCTCTTTTTTCTGTGCTATCCTCCATCTGTTGAGAGAGAAGCGCTGACCTTCAGAGCAGTGATAGAGATGGAGAAGAACGCAGGAGTGTTTTACGCCGAGCTTGTCTTTCACTTGGAGCTGGCGTCGGGGTCGGAAGGAGAACAGAGCCTATCAGATTTTATGAGTTATTGCCTAACTGGATGCACGGGAGCCGCTCGCCATGATAGTATATGATTGCGTGGGGGAGGGGAAGGGAGGGGGAGAAACACAGCGCAGAGATTTGGCACGTGCCCGTATGAGAACCTAAGAGTGGATTATAGTGAGTGTGTGTGTGCATGCGTGCGTGCATGTGTGTGTGTGTATGTGAGTGTGAGTGTTGGATGAGCATGGGTGTATATATCTGTGGTTGGATGTGTGTGTGATAGAGCATGGGTGTATGTGTATTAGAGCATGGGTGAGTGAATGAGTGTGGATGTGTGTGTGTGTGTGTGTGTATGTGGTTGTACATGTGCGTGTGTGTGTGTGCAGTAAGTTACATGGAAGATTAATGATTGTATTTGTGTGTGTGTGTGTGTGTGTGTGTGTGTGTGTGTGTGTGTTTGTGTGTGTGTGTCACTGTCTACGGCGGCTACACTAAGGGTTGAGTGATTGCTTTCTTAAAGACCGGCGCGTTAGCTCCCTCCCAGTCCCCAGCCTGCTTTCTCTTAGCCCCAGAAGAGCCACTCGTTGTGGCCGGCGTCTTATTATTATGGGAGATGGAGCCAGGCAAACACGAGGGGGAATGGAAGCTCTTTTAATGGCCGTCTTGACAGGAGCACGCCGGACACTCCGGGGAGTCAAAGTGAACAGAAGGATAAACAACCACTTGCAGAAAACAGTATACAGCATGTGACTAGAATATGTGTGGTCTCAAAGGCATTTTAATGTTGCTCCTCTTTTCATCTCTCACACCCCTCCCCTTCTTGTTCATCCTCCTTTCTCTGTCTCTCTCTTTCTCTTTCTCTCTGTCTCTCTCTCTCTCTCTCTCTCTCTCTTTCTCTCTGCCCTTTTGCTCTTTCTCACTTTCTTGCCCTCACAACCTTTCTGAATTCCATTTCTCTATTTTTCCTCTCCCTCCATATCTTTCTCTTGCACCTTCCCCCTCTCTCTTTTATCCCTCTGTCTCTTTTTCCACTTCCCCGTTTTCTCTCTCTCTCCATCTTCTCTCTGTCCCTCTCTCTCTCGCATTCTCATTGCCTCTCATGGGGCTCAGTCTTTGCACCGCTCTGAGCAGATGTTTGGTAATAGCACCAAATGATGCTGGTGTTTCTGCTTGACTTTTCCCGCTTGCTGCAACAGCCCTCAGCTCTCCCCGTAGCCAAAATGTGCATTGTAGTTGAGACAAAGGGAGAGAAGGATGGAGGGATAGAAAGAGAGAG
>NW_027468859.1:22232346-22279846 GCF_046254945.1 Alosa pseudoharengus | reverse complement strand
TTGCATGTAGACAAAGAAACACATAGTGGCGCATTCTGAAAAAGCCGGATCCTGTCCATTATATACTGCATATATCGGACACCATGTGGCCTGGGCAGTCAGAGGGAGGTTTACGCTTGCAGCGACTCAAACACCCCACCACCAGACCACCACCATTACCACCCTACACCTCCCCACACCCCACCCCACCAGGGAGAGGTTGGGGCCAGCGGTCCCGTCTCCTGTGTGCTTACCGGATGCCAGCGTAATCCCGTCTGAGTGACATTGATTTATCCAGCGCACAGACGGACAGATGACCGGACGAACGGACGTGGAGGCGGAGTGGTGAGGTGAGGTGCTGTGTTTGACGAGTCAGGCTGCCGGGGCCAGGCAGGGAGGGAGGGTGTGCGGGTGAACAGGAGGGCGCGTATGGGGCGGACGAGTGGCGTCTGGCGAGCTCTCCCAGACAACCTGTCGACCTGTCGGCCGCCTCCTGCACAGCGCACGGCAGCACCAGATTTTCGTCGGGCACGTGCGTGTTTATGTGTGCCGTTGATGTCCGCCACCAGACCGGCCTGGCTGTAGTTAGGACATTAGCTGTGCACGCCGCCGTTTTATATTAATCCGAGATCAGGTGTGCATACAAGCTACCTTCTGCAGTAGAAGATATCGGGAGAGATTATAACTCTTTGCCCTAAATATTACAGTGTAAATATAAAATTTTATTTGATATAGATTGGACCTCGACATTGCTTTGTTAGCTGAGTCATGCAAGAACTGTTTTAAACACAAAACTAAAATGTTCAAAGTGTTTCCAAATCTGAGAAGAAAAAACAACACTCTTTCATACTTTTTTACTTTTGAGACAGCAGGAAGAGGAGTGTGTGTGTGTGTGTGTGTGTGTGTGTGTGTGTGTTTGATCAGTGTTCAGTAGAACTCTCCTCTCCATGTTCTCTCAGTCCATCTCCTCTCTGATGGGTTGCGTTGTTTACCTGATCATCACACTCAGTAGGATCCCTCTCTTCCGGAGGTGGCTGGGTCAATGGCTATGTGCCATGATCCAGGCTTACATTACCCCTCTCTCTCTCTCTCTCTCTCTCTCTCTCTCTCTCTCTCTCTCTCTCTCTCGGTCTGTCTCTCTGTGGGGATCGCATGCCACTCTGCTGCTGCGCCTCTATTGCAATGCTGCGCGTAAGCTGATCTATGGGTGGATGTACAGATTTTTTCTCCTGTTTGTGTTTCTTTGGTTCCTGTCATGCTATGCCATCTACTTTCTGCATCTGCAGTTATTGTGCTGTGCTAAGGCGGCAAGTGACTGTGAGTAGATGTGTAAATGTGTGCGTATAGATTCATGCATGCGTGTGTGTGTGCGTGTGCGTGTGCGTGTGCGTGTGTGTGTGTGTGCGTGTGCGTGTGCGTGTGTGTGTGTGTGTGTGTATGGAATCTGCATAGTTGAGAGGAGCAGTTAAAATCCGCACTCCAACACACAGAGAGGAGAGAGCAAGAGAGAGAGAGAGCAAGAGAGAGAGAGAGAGAGATAACCGTGTGTCCAGTTCCACACCAGTGAACACGGGCCCACAGGGAATTGGCCTGCTATGTTCTGTCACAGTGTTTGATTAAGATGCAGTGACTTTGTGCATAATGAGTTTCCAGGCAGCAGAAGAGATGGGGGAGTGAGGAGCGTGTCAGCCATCTTTGGTTCCAAACTCATTATCAGCCTCAGGACTCCTAGACACTCCAAGCCTTTGGGTCTAGAACAGGGGCGATTCTAGACCTAGAGCTTTGCCCAATACATAAAATAAATAAAAAAAATAATAATAAATGTGCGCGCAATATGAAATAAATGGCTAGCCTATGGGTAGGCTACAAGCTTCAAAATCATTATTGTCACTGTCATACTGTAGGACCAGCACTCTCTCCCTCAATTGTTGTAAGAACCACTATCCAGCAACATCCAAACATATAGGCATAAGTAGGCCTATACTCACTGCATGAATTTAATAGGCTTATACTAACACAAGGGAAAGCTTATTTTTTAGTCAAAATTGAGATATATTTTCCTCCCATCCTGGCAATACTGCAGTTCTTTGTAGCCTACTAAAGCCTTCATATTGACATTTGGTGATAATTTCCAAATGTAGCCTATAATCTACACAGAGTCTGTGTAGATTACTATAGGCAACATTTGCAAATGCAGCAAACTTATTTAAGTTTGCCATTAAACCATTGATCAAATCACAGCACTGTTACTTTAACATAAATGTTAATGTTACCGTTAATGTGGGCAATTATCATACCTCCCTCATCCTCCTCATCTCTCCTCACTGTTCCTCTCCTTCTGCCTCTGTTCAGGAAGAATTTTCTGATGTCCATCTCTGAATAGTTTATCAGAAGGCTATGTTTAGTTTTACCGTAGGACAGCTTCACAAACATTATAGGCTACTTTTACAGGACTCTCTCTACACTATACGTAAATTATTAACTGTCTGCATGTGTGCGTGCAGCGCATGGTGTGAGTGTGTGTGTCAGGGAGAGAGCACACGCTGGTAAACTGTTGCTAAATTTAGGCTACAAATTTGACGCTAAGCATTGAAAAACAGATGCTAATTATGTGGGCAACATTCTCTAACATCGATCAACTTGTCATTTTTTTCTGTCAAACAAGTTGTGAATTTGTTGTAACATTAAAACAGGGGACGACTTACTCTGCGCTCAAAGTGATGTGATGAGCTCCAGCGGTTTCCACTGTACAATGAAACACTCGGAAGAATCATGTGAACGATTTGCATTGGTTGTTGCGTTCAATCTTACCCAGCTACAGAGGTGCTATTTGGCTATTATGGCCCCCTTTTTTTTTCCTTGTTTGTTTTTTATTGGCTGGTAAGTGACAGGCTAGAGTCATGACTAAAGCAGGCACGGAGATGAATGCCATTTCCAGCGAGAGCAGCGCTAGAATTTTACTGGGGCACTGGAGACTTTTACTAAGGCACGTGCATGGTGAATAAGGTCTAGTGACGCCCCTGGTCTAGAAGGTGTTTACATTCTCATTCTCATCTTGAATCAGCTGTATTTAGAGTTTGTCATGGGGTTTTCAAAATGCTAACCACTGTTGCATGCAAATATATATGCCTATGTTTGGAAAATGTTTCAGATGGTTTCTTCACAATTGGAGAGAACTGGACAGAAGCTGACATGGAAAGACCAGAAGGTCCAGAAAGGTCCAGAAAGGTTCCAACTCTATGGACCTGTCCACTAAGGGTCCAAAGCAAAGAAGAAGAAAAAGAAATAGGAAAAAAAATGTTTCAGTGAGATAACCTCAAAAAGCCCATAACCTTTGAGACTGTGGCCCTGTTTTCCTGGAGGAGCCTAGAATGTGAGGCAGAATGTGGGCCTTGTTCTAGTGTAGCTGGCCTTGTTTAAAAAATCTCCTGAATCCGGTCCATCTGTCAAAAACACCCTGACAGACACGCGCTCACACTGTTTAGAAGCAGCTTAGTACAGGTGTGCTAGGCACACATAAATGGATTGAAGATGAAAATTTAATCTTGGATTTTGGGGATTTGTTTTTTTCTCATTCTCTCTTTGTTTTTCTCTCTTTCTCTCTCTCTCTCTCTCTCTCTGTCTGTTTCTCTTATTCACTCTCTTCCTCTCAGTCTCTACTGCTTTCTTGTCCCATCACAGAGAAACGAGAACCAGTGAACCTGAAAAACACTTTCCCTCATTTCCTACACGTCCTTTGTCATGCCAGTGACGTTTCATTTGGTAACTCTATAGATCTTGAATGTAAAATGGTTTGCATAATGATTGCAAATGATACTGTGCTTACTCTTGGAGACATTTTTATGGCCCTCTAATGGTTGAATGAAATGAAACACAAGACTGTGACCCAGACCGAATGCTTCCTCAGCCACGTGGTTAATAGCTCGGCATGTTTAATATTTCATAACATATCAGCTTTCAATTGCATGTTCTGCTTTATTTATGAAACAAAAAAAAAATCAAGAAATGACATTTACTGGTCTCTTTTGCTCTCTTGCTTGTTTCCTCTTCTCTCTCTCTCTCTCTCTCTCTCTCTCTCTCTCTCTCTCCTTCTCCCTCTCTCTATCTCTCTCTTTCCCTCTGAAGCTCTGTCTCAGGGGCATTAGCAACACTTCTCTTCTCACAAGCTGTTTCCCAATCTCTTTCAGAGCCGCAGGCTGAGTTTGTCGTCTCTAATTGATCTCAACTGATTTGAATCTCCAAACGCTCAGCGAGTTCACTTCCTATTTTGTTTTTGCGATTTCCAAAAATCTCTTTCCCCCCTTTTTAAGTTTTTAACTTTTTTTTCCCGCCTGCCCAAAGAGTTTGTTGTCAGAGGGGTTGTTGAGTTGAGTTTGGAGCTTCCAGAGAGCCCTCTCTGCGGCAGTTTGCGGCACACAGCGTGATTTGGCTCGGGCTGCTCTGCCTGAAACTGCCGATTCATAGAGACGCTGGAAGCTTTCGGATGCATGCCCTGCGCTGCACACACACATACACACACATACACAAACACATACACACACACACACACATACAGCCTCCATCCAGACATACACACACAAAAATCCACATACATACATTCACCTCAGCACTTCAAATGGTGCACTTTGAGGTAGAAAACAGTGGGTTGAGCAATCACGGCTAATACCTGAAATGCTTTTAGAGCATCTCCCCTTAACCGCTATGACTTTGCCAAAAGATTTTTGGAGCCCATCAAGACACGAATCAACATATCCCTCTCTGACCCCCCCCCCCCAGTCCCTGCTCCCCCTCCTCCATTAATCATGCATTGTGCTAACAGATAGAGAGAGAGAGGAGAGAAGAGAGAGAGAAAAATAGAGAGAGAGAATGGAGGATGAACAAGAAGCACCACCAGAGAGAGAGAGGGGAACGAGAGATGAAGAGAGGGGCAACTCGTCCTGACAGTGCACGACGCCCGGTGCTTCAGGCTCCAGGCTCCCACAGGAGAAGGAAATAATGCTGCCAGTGGTGGTGCATTGTGGGTAGGACCCTAGGTTCATCCAAGGCAGGAGGGTGTGTGTGTTTTTTTTTCCCTTTCTTTTCTTTTTTTCCACCACGAACACATGTGAGTCTCGCAGACCCATCCCCAAACCACTGGCCTACTTCACCTGCAAAACAATAGAGGCGGAGGAGGAGGCCACAAATCTCATAATCCACCCATTCTGGGGCCTGAGATGATTAAAAAGCCGCACTGGAATAATGCACACTCGATTTTAAATAACGACAAAGCCCAAATACTCCTAATGGACTCACATGCAGCATGCGCACGAGAGAGAGAGAGAGAGAGAGAGAGAGAGAGAGAGAAAGAGAGAGGAAAAAGGGGATGAAAGTAGAGCAAAATATTCTGATATGACTAAATCAGCTTGGAGAGGATATTAGAGGACAAGACTGAACAGATTTTCCCCCTGTTTTCTGTTCCACCACCCATACTGTACCTAACATATGTGGGGACACAGCGGAAGTGGTGCAGTGTTTATTGTGTAAGAGGCATGTTCCAGGGACATGCAGGTCCGTGCATCCTCACAATGTATTTTAGTGTTGTGAGCAACGATGTTCAAAGCACACTAGACACCTGCATAGTGAAGATTACAACTCCGAAGCATCTCCATGCCCAATCAGAATACACTGTTTGTGGCAACAGTTCATTAGCACTCTGTGGAAGCAAAAAGTCCAGCAGAAAACAGTGAGCGGGCGTCTAATCAGGGGCGATTCTAGACCTAGAGCTTTGCTGGGGCACAGGCCCCCAACTCCCAATATAGAAAAAAAAACATTTAAATGTGCGCGCAATATGAATTAATGGCTTTACGTCTAGCCCCCATCATGTCCTCATCCATTTCTTGCCTGTCTCTCTCCTCCTCCTCCTTCTCCTGCCTGGTACTGGACTGCCCAGCCTGTGCTCTTTCTCCCCTCTCTTCTCCTCCTCCTCCTCCTTCTCCTCCTCCAGCATTCTCTCCCTCAATTGTTGTAGCAGCCACTATCCAGCAACATCCAAACACATGGCCTACTGTATACTCACTGCATGAATTTATTAGGCTTTCATACACAAGAGAAGCTTATTTTTAGTCAAAATTGAGATATACTTCCCTCCCAGGCAAGGGTCCTAGTCATCCTGGCAATACTGCAGTTCGTTGTAGCTTAAATAGCCTACTAAAGCCTTCATACTGACTTTTGGTGATAATTTGCAAATGTAGCCTAATAATCTACACAGAATCAGAGTCTGATTCTGTGTACTCTGATTCTGTGTAGATTATTATAGGCTACATTTACAAATGCAGCAAACTTATTTAAGTTTACCATTAAACCATTGATCAAATCACAGCACTGGCTATTACCAGCATAAATGTTACCTTTAATATGGACAATTATCATACCTCCCTCGTCCTCCTCATCTCTCCTCACTGTTCCTTTCCCTCTGCCTCTGTTCAGGAAGAATTGTCTGATGTCCATCTCTGAACAGTTTATCAGGCTATGTTTAGTTTTACAGTAGGACAGCTTCACAAACAGTAGGCTACTTTTACAGGACTCTCTCTCCAGTATACGTATAAATCATTATTAATTGTCCGCATGTGTGCATGCAGCCTACGCATGGTGTGAGTCTGTGTGTGAGGGACCAGTTTACCAGCACAAGCTGGTAAACTGTTGCTAAATGTAGGCTACGACGCTAATCATTGAAAAACAGATGCTAATTATGTGGGCAACATTCTCTAACAGCGATCAACTTGTCATTTTTTTCTGTCAAACAAGTTGTGAATTTGTTGTAACTAACATTAAAACAGGGGACAACTTAATTTGTGCTCAAAGTGATATGTCGAGCTCCAGCGGACGAAATACTCGGAAGAATCAGGTGAACAATTTTCATTGGTTGTTGCGTTCAATCTTACCCAGCTACAGAGGTGCTATTTCCTGATTGGCTATTATGGCCCCTTTCTTTTTCCCCTTGTTTTTTTTTTTATTGGCTGGTAAGTGACAGGCTCGAGTCATGACTAAAGCAGGCACGGAGATGCGCTCATGAATGCCATTTCCAGCGAGAGCAGCGCTAGAGTTGTACTGGGGCACTGGAGACTTTTACTAAGGCACGTGCCCCAGTGAATAAGGTCTAGTGACGCCCCTGCGTCTAATCTCTTGCAGTCAAAAGAAGCGTATGCATTTAGCTACTGTTGATGAAGCATCTTCAAAAGCAGGCCTCCTCATTGTGTACGTTTGCACAGAAGATGAGCCAAAAGACGCCCGCTTGCTGTTTTCAGTCAAACAGCAGGGATGAGTTGGACTTCATGCACTTGAGGGGAATGTATTGAGCAGCAAGTCTGAATAACCATTCCTTGACTATTCCGTCTCATTACGGAGAAGACGTGTATGGAGTGGAGGGGGCGAGAGATGGAGTGTGTGAGCGTGTGCGACTGCCCAAGGGCTCAGGGCTTGTGTGTCTGTATGCCAGACGTGTGTGCACCTGCAGGCGGTTCGTCTCTCACCACCAACGCCAATACTGCTGCCATGCCATGCTCATGGGGATCAATGCAGGGGCTTCTCTTTATCTGAGTGAAACACAGAGAGAGAGAGAGAGAGAGAGAGAGGGAGGGAGGGAGGAGAGGAGAGGGAAAATGAGTGGAGTCAAATGAAAGTGTGGAGAGAGAACTGGAGGTGAGATAGCATGAGCTATGGGCATGAGCTATGGGCATGAGCTTTCTCTTGACTGTGTGTGGAAACAAATGGACAGAATGTGAGAGTGAAAAACCCCCACAAAAGAACAAAAAGTAAAAAATGTAGAGAGGAACAGTAAAGAAACAAGAAAGAGAGAAAGAGAGAGAGTGGAGGTGTGTGCAAGGAAAAACAGGCACACAGCGAGTCTATTCACAGGTTCAGTGAAGGAATAATTAGACATCCACACCTTCCTTTCTAGAGCGCTTGCGGATGAAACGACAGAGGCATCTTCCCTTCCTCCCTCTCTCCCTCCCTCCATCCCTCTCTCCATCCCTCTCTCTCTCTCTCCCTCCTGCTGGAGCCAAAGCATGCCCTGAAACCTCAGCCCAGGCACCATGCTGGGGCTCCTACAAGCAGCCAGCTTTCATGCTGCAACGCCACAGAGCCAGGCAGGTGCTGCATTTAACATTCCTGTGCAAAATAGTGAAATGAGGCTTTAACTTTTTTTTGCTGTTTAAACTGAAGTGCTGAAGTGTGCTAGCAATTCTAGAACTGCTGAATTATGAAAATTAGTTCCCACCGCTACTCGCAAAAGTACTTTTTAAACTTATTTCCAGGAAGGAAACATTATTGGCTGTACTGTACTAAAAAGGAGATTACTTTCCAGAACCCTTATGGAGCTAATTTTATATACGTATCATCATTTTTGGACTAAAGAATCCCTCTAGCCACTTGGTAACCATATTTTTCAGTATTTGAAATGAAAGGTTCTACATCCACATTTACACATGCAGGAACTCATTTGGATGCCTGTGTGGTCTCCCAGAGAACCCAGTGTTCAGTGTACAGTTTAAATGCTAGCATATCCACGTTACATTTAGGCCAATCTGCACGCAATAAAATCAAGGTTGATCCTTTACTTTGCTTGTTGACAAGTAAACAGATTAATCAGTCCAGCCATACTCTCTGGACACCAGAGAGGTACATTCTGCACACATCATCATGTTCTTTGCCTCTCCCTTCCTCTCTCTCTCTCTCTCTCTCTCTCTCTCTCTCTCTCCTCCGTGACCACCGGCAGCTTGACAGGCCCCCCTTTGCTGTCCCTCCCACTGCATCGTGGGTAAAGGCGACGGGCACTCTCAGGTGTCAGCAGATTGAACTATGGGATGTCAGAGTGGATATTTGTCGCCACGTTGACAGGATGTCCCGTCACAGTGCTGCCCCTGAAAGCCCCTGCGTCAGCAGGCCCAGGGTCTGGGGGATGTGTCACGGCACATGGGCACGCGGCTGGCTGGCTGGCTCGCTCGGACGGACGATGTTGGACGAGGACGGGACCCTCGTCACGCACACGTCCACGTCAGATGCGGAGATGACAAACGAAGAGTGCATTCCCACGTCTTTTGGGGGTGATTGTTTTAGCTAGTGGCGTTAGTAAAAGCTGAACCAGGAGGTTGTGAACTTTTGAAAACAGCCGTGACCTCGCCGCAGACATTTTTGGAGGGCGTGCCGTTATCGGAGCATCAGTACTGTGCAGTTGCAAGCAGCCAGACGGGCCTCGGGGTGCTGTTTTGCTCTGTAGTTACGATGAAAGCTTTGAGTTTGAGGTGCCTGAGCTTTTGACATAGTTACAACTTCACAGAAAAAATTGTGAGGGATGCATAAAAACATCAAAATCATACAATCACGCAGAAACAAATTTCCATCAGTGTAAAGTTTTGATAAAAAATGCAGGCATCTGACTAGGCCATGCCAGAGCCATATAAAAATGAATTTATACGGCTCTGGGCCATACTATTCATCTGAGTAGCAGTATGTGTGCACTGTTGCTATCTAGCTTGGCTATGAGTAATCAGCGTATTCCTGTACAGAATCAAAGATCCAACAGCTGAGCACTATTTATCCAGCTCCCATTATCCTGGTGCCCCTGCTGTGTTTTAGGCCTAGTGGGGATGCTGCCACGGTCACACCAGACACCTTGTCTCTGCCTAAGACCCACTAAGAGGATGAATGGAGGACTCTGGTAAGATGAGCTGCCCTGCTCTCTCTTTCTGTCTGATCTCAGCCCGGGGGGCAGACGAGTGGAGAGGAGAGGAAAGGAGACTAGAGGAAGAGAGGAGAAATGGGGAGAGAAGAGAGGAGAGGAGATAAGTAAACAGGACAACAACAGAGAAAGAGGAAAAACCAAAGCCTTTCAAGGCAGTAACGTGATCTTGTGTGTTATGATGGGGTTACTGTGTGTGTGTGTGTGTGTGTGTGTGTGTGTGTGTGTGTGTCTGTTGGAAGGCTGCCACCCCCCCACCCCCCAGTCTCCCCATAGCCTCTCCTCCTCCCCAATTAGGCATGACCCCCCTCCTCTGAATCTCTCTCTCTCCTCCCCCCTACAGCTTTTATCTTTTTTATCTACCCCAGCTGATCCAGCATTCTTCCAGCAGCTGCGGGGGAGATCG
Source organism: Alosa pseudoharengus (assembly GCF_046254945.1). Classification (NCBI taxonomy): domain Eukaryota; kingdom Metazoa; phylum Chordata; class Actinopteri; order Clupeiformes; family Clupeidae; genus Alosa; species Alosa pseudoharengus. Next base: position 22,269,743 of record NW_027468859.1, on the reverse strand, counting down.
GACCCGCTCCATCCGCCCTAAGTGCCGCATCAGGCAGAGGGGAGGGGAGCCGAGGCCTCCTTTCATGGGCTCATATGGACCAGGCGGGCCGTGTGGGGATGGAGACGGCAGGACCAAGAGCGCGGGGGAGGGGAGGTGCTGGGAGGAGGATTGGGATGAGAAGGGAAAGATTTTCAGGGTGCCGTTTTATCTAAGAGAAAGTGGAACCACTGGAAAAAGGGAAAGAAAATATGAGATTGGAAGAGGATGAAAGAAAAAAAAGAAAGGAAAAGAAAAAAAAGCAAGAAAGAATAGAGAAGTGGAGGAAAGACCATGGGAGGATGTGGTACAGAACTCTATAAGGGGCTTTACGTTTGTTTATCCATCTACATTACAGTGGCCCTGAATGACTGGTGTAATCTGGGAATGTATACATTTGAACCTGTTGCCCCCCACCCCCATGCACACAAACACACACACACACAATTCCACGGTTGGCCAGACGTCCAGACAATCTCTGTGAGTGTTAACCTTCTAAATCCAGATTAACGACCAGCTCGTAAGTCATTAAGGGGGTTTGTTGATCATAGTCACTGACACTGACAACTACAGTAGGCTTCTGGACAACCTGTATGTTGTTTCTAGAAAACATTTGTACATAAAATGTTTACATTTTCACATATGCAATTACATGGTATCATTGATCACTTATTGATCACTTGTCTTTGTCAAAATGCATATGTCTGAACATTTTGAAGGCAGAATGAAGTCAGTGTAAACTGAGGAACCCTTACTTACGTAAGAGAAATAAAAGAGACAATGGGTGGAGAAGCTAATGCCTGCCTCCTCCTTTGTGTGCGTGGCCTGATGTAGGCTTCCTCCCTGCCACCGTGCACTGCTGTTAGACCCGTTATCACATGCGACTTCCCTGTGCCGTTATGCATGAGCTCCTGCACTGCTCCCGTCAACGCCCTGAACACTCATCTGTCAAAGTAGAGCACATTGTCACGGCAACCTTAACTGTTGCTGCATGCTAATCTAGCCTCGTTGTCTTTATGGTGCCTGATGTGCTTACCTGTGAAGGACACACATCTGAGACAGGCCTTTTTTTTTTTTTTGGATTCTGTTATACAGTAGCGGGTGTTCCAGTGAAGGTCAGAGACGTTACAGTATATGCCACAGTCCAGCCCCGACAGGAGTTACGGCGCCCACCAATAAAATAAATTCAGCCTGTCCACTGTTTTGGCCACCATTATCTTATTGATTGCTCATTCTCATCAGGGCTGTGTAGCGAGGGGGCCTTGGAAATCACCCATAAATCCCCACTCAAGTGGCCCTCAGGCCATAAATCATACCCTGGGGAGCCCTGCTCACACAGACAAGCTGGTGCGAAATGGAGGGTTCGGCAGACTGAAAAATGGCAGACATCATACTCACAGTGTATGTATGCTAATTTTCCGTTTTAAATAACTGTATTTGTTTATATGTTATATATATATTTTTACCAATGTTGGTTCCTAGAGTGTGAAGACATAGCAGAAGCAAGCTCTCCCTGTAAAGACTACCACTTCAACATGGCTGTCACCAGCCGGAAGGATGTGTGGGAAATATATGGCCCAATAAAGGTGATACAGTGTGACTTTAACCCTCTGGGCGGCTACAGTATGATGGCGACACTTGAGGGGAGCAGTGGAGATGCCACCATGAGGGGGGGAGTGAATGAGACCTCCACAGCAGGACTGTAAAGTGGTAAGAAATACACACACAGTTTGGAGAACATATAATACACGGAAAAACACATGCCCTCATACACAGGCAAACAAATAAATCATGTAATACAAAAACACCCAGAGGTTCACTAACATGTGCACACACACACACACACACACACACCTGTATTTATATCTTAGTGGGGACTTCCCATTCACTCACTTTAGAAAAGAATTTGTTTTGACATGGGCAGCCGTGGCCTACTGGTTAGCGCTTCGGATTTGTAACCGGAGGGTTGCCGGTTTGAACCCTGGCCAGTAGGAACGGCTGAAGTGCCCTTGAGCAAAGCCTAACCCCTCATTGCTCCCTGATCGCCGCTGTAGCAGGCAGCTCACTGCGTCGGGATTAGTGTGTGCTTCACCTCACTGTGTGTTCACACAGTGTTCACTGTGTGCTGAATATGTTTCACTAATTCATGGATTGGGATAAATGCAGAGACCAAATTTCCCTCACGGGATCAAAAGAGTATATACACTTATACTTATACATCTTGTCTGATTTTCACCATAGTGGGGAATTTGGTTACAAATACACACACATGAACACACATATCACAGATGGCACTTACATATGTACACAGCACTTGTTTATGTACACACACATACTCGGTATACTTGTGTACACAATTGAAATTTCACGGCAGCCATGGCGGCCATTGCCCTTTCCGTTGTCCACGATGCCTCTTTGAAAATCAAAGATTCACAGGCCACTGTGGCCTTGGTGTCCCCTTCTTCCAGTATTCTGCTTTGCGTCTGACAAGTAGCGATATTTTTTTTATTTAGCCTATGGCCTGTCAAAATAATCTTAGCATTCACAGCGCAAATTAATTACACGGTTCACGAGAAAAGTGACTTTAAATTTAATCATATTATTCTACACACAGTTCTGCGCCCATCTCCCTACCCATTCATCTCGGTGGAATACTTCACAAACTCTTCACTCAACACATGACAAACCATACATCAGAATGAACAGCAGACCTAACTGAAGACAAAGGTGTAAAGCATTCCCCTGTACACTTAGCCGTTCCAGAGTAATCTGGTAATGAATTTGCAGCAAATTTCGACATGCATGTCTCCAACTTTACAATGTAACAATGTGTTTAAATAGATTAAAACATGATTTCATAACAGGCCAAATACAAAATAAATGTTACAAATATTGCCTAGATATCTAAATATTAAAATCAGAAGATATACAGCTGAGTTTGTCAAAGTAGCCTTAATGATCACAAAATGCTAAGCATGAGTTTCTTAAAGCTGAGCTGTGCTTAAATTGTTCAATACATGATTTAATAACAGGCCAAAATTTAAATATAGCCTAGATATCTGTAAGTATTAACATCAGATGATTTACAATTCTATGTAATATGTTTCATGTTTTTGTAATGTTTCATACAGTGATGCAGGTGTACTGCTGTGACTATTGTAACAGAGGTGAACTAAGCTAGCGTGCTAGTTTCCTGTGTAAATCCTCACACCCCTAACCTTAAGAACGCTTCTAACCGCTGAGTTGCAAGCCTGGGCTTTTAGCTCAGTGGTTAGAGCGTTCGACTCCCATGCCGGTGTGTATGGAGGTGTGCGGGTTCAAGGCGCGTGAGCGGCGGACGAATTACGACCTCACTAGGTTAGTCACTAGGCTAAATACAACTGATCATTTTTATGTAGCCTACTGTATAGTTAACTCTGGCCTTGGTGCCCTGATGTGTGGCCTTTGTGCCCCACTCCAAATATGCCCAACTGAAGGCCAAGTGGCCTTGCCCCTAAAATCATGAAATTCCAAGCCTGCTTGTGTATGTACATAACATACTGTACACACACACACACACACACACGTGCATCATATACAACGTGGAATATGCCAACGCATCACGTAAAGCCAGGGGTCACGGCGGAAACAATGACATAATCATGTTCATGATCCAGGGATTTAGTTATTACTGAGCTCTTCTCTCATCAACTCAGCTTTCTGTGGGACAGCAAGTATGGACACAGCCAAGACAGTGTGGCCTCCTGCACCGTGAGGCCCGTGGACACAGCCAAGACACTGTGTGGCCTCCTGCACCGTGAGGCCCGTGGACACATCCAAGACAGTGTGGCCTCCTGCACCGTGAGGCCCGTAGACACAGCCAAGACACTGTGTGGCCTCCTGCACCGTGAGGCCAGTGGACACAGCCAAGACAGTGTGGCCTCCTGCACCGTGAGGCCCGTAGACACAGCCAAGACACTGTGTGGCCTCCTGCACCGTGAGGCCCGTGGTTGTGTGTGTTTGTTTGTTTTCCACCCACTCATTCACATGTTTCCGAATGAGTTGCACGTTTGTTTGTTTATGATGCGTGTGTGTGTGTGTGTGACTACTGCAGTGTGGTGACGCAGTAATTAATAATCCACTTACATGTGGAGCTAATCGGAGATTAGCGTGGGCTGATCTTTTCTTGGCTCCACTCAAAGGGAACTACCTGTCCTCATGTGACTAGACTACTGTCCAGTCACTGTACCCATGTGTGTGTGTGTGTGTGTGTGTGTGTGTGTGTGTGTGTGTGTGTGTATTTTTATGTGTGTGAGTCTGAGCGAGTGAGTGTATGTGTGCATTTATGTCGGTGTGTGTGTTTATGTGTGTGACTGTATGGTTATGTGTGTGTGTGTGGGGGGGGGGGGTGTGTGTTTATGTGTGCAAACGTGTGTGACTGAGTGTGTGTGTGTGTTTATATGTGTGACTGAGTGATTATGAGTGTGTGTGTGTGTGGTTATGTGTGTGAGTGTGTGTGACTGAATGAGAGTATGTGTGTGTGTGTGTGTGTGTGTGTGTGTGTGTGTGTCTGTGTCTGTTTATATGTGTGACTGTGTGGTTATGAGTGTGTGTGTGTGTGTGTGTGTGTTTGTGTGTTTATGTGTGTGATTGAGTGAGTGTGTGTGTGCTTATATGTGTGACTGTGTGGTTATGAGTGTGTGTGTGTGTGTGTGTTTATATGTGTGACTGTGTAGTTATGAGTGTGTGTGTTTTGTGCTCTGGGAGATGGATAAAGAGATAATGCGATTGTGTAATTGGTCTGTAGCGACGCGAGTGACGAAAAGGCCTGCTCACATTTTAATTTCCTACTGTTATCAGATACTATGGCCTATAAATAGCCTGCTGGGAAGTATTACTGTAATGTCCCTCATCATCAATACAGCCCCCCACGTACTTCCTGTGTACATCCTGTGACCCTCCTCTATAGATGCCATGGAGGGGACATAATATGAGGAGATTGTGAAGGTTGTTTGTATGTTTAATTTGTATGCTTGTACTCCTGTACATGTCGTTGATGGTCAGTGATGAGTGTCTTTATTGAATGGGTTTGTTGGTAAGAATTCTGTAAACATCACATGTTTGTATACTGTAGGCTTGTGCTCTTGGTTGTGTGATAATGTGTGTCAGTTTCATCGCATATGGAGGTGTGAATGTGGCAATCATTTTTGTGTGTGTTTTGTTTGTGAGTGATGTGTGCTCACACCTGCAGATGCACACCACATGGTGTGTGTGTGTGTGTGTGTGTGTGTGTGTGTGTGTGTGTGTGTGTGTGTGTGTGTGTGTGTGTGTGTGATGAGATGCTGTGAAAGCCGCAGTGCCCAGGTAATCAGACACCGGTGAGGAAATCAGACACCTGCTCTCTCTCTCTCTCTCTCTCTCTCTCTCTCTCTCCCCTCAACACCGAGGCCAGAGCCACCGGCCCCTCGATCCTCCATCCCTCCATCCCTGCACGGCGGGGATCAATCTTCATTCAGCCTCAGGGACGAATCTATCAAGCAGCGCAGCAGGGACGCATGGGCCGGCGACCCGCGCTCCAGCCACTGCTACTATATTTGAGGGAGCTCTGACAGTAAGTGGAGTGTGGGGAGGCAGTGGAGAGGGGGGTAGTGTGAGTGGGCAGTGGGTGGGGGGCGGGTTGTGGTGACCATGGGAGGGTATTACTCAGACCTCAGGCTTTGTCCGTGTTAAGGAGGGCTCTAAATGAAAGCACAGCCGGACAGGCTGCTAATAGGAGTCACTGTTAGAGCATATATAGAGTATGAGGCACACACACACGCACGCGCACACACACACGCACACAGACACACACAGATACACACACACACGCACACACGCACACAGACACACAGACACACACACACGCACACAGACACACACAGATACACATACACAGATACACACATACTACATACATGTATGTGCATATGTACAAATACATGTACATATACTGTGGTTTTAGACTTGAAAACATACATACATTCAATAAGGACTGTACCATAAGTAAGTAAAATGAGTGACCTCAAATGTACATACATGCCTGCATGCAATATGTATGAATATATGTCTACATGTAGATTTCAAGTTCCCCTGCCTGGCATATACATACCAGTATCATGAGTTAGAATAAGAGGCACAGAGATAGAGATGGCAGTCATGTGACCAGATGCATTATGTTAGCTTGTGGCAGGGATTACACAGGAAACTGGGGGGTGAATGACAGGACAGGAGTGGACAGCTGTTCCAGAGAATTGCTGCTGTGGAAACGCTAAACTGGGAAGAGGATGTGGCCAGTGTGTCCAGGCCAAACTAGGAGCGCACAAGCAATCAGCGCCAGCCAGCCATCATGTGTCGCCAGGCAAAATAAATGTATCCCCGGTGTATCTCTATGGCCTTCTTCAGTTGCATGCTTATCATGTTGTGTTTTAGTTATGAATTAGAGAGAGAAAGAGATTGAGTGAGAGAGAGAAAGAGAGAGCGCCTATGTAAATGTGCCATTGATCCTGTTATTGATCTTTATTGAGAGCAATGTAGCGTAAAATGAACAGTTTCAATTGAAGTGAGGCATAAGTCATGTTTCTTTTTTAACAGACCAGGTTCTCTTGATGGTTTCTGCTTCAGTGCATCTGAAAGACTCCAACCCAGCCACTGCACGGTAAGGTTAATGACATCATGTAATGGAACAACAGAGCTTCCTCTGTTAATATACCTTACAATTATGTCTTATCACGGTGAGGGGTTTCCAAAGACCAGCATTCATCTCACCTATAAAAATAGAACACAAGCACCTATTGTGTCAAGGCATGACTATTATTTGACCACAGTGTGTGCTAAACCAGGTGAGAAAATAACAGCAGTAATTGATCTTGTCATATGTGTCAGGTGCTAGGCTATGGCACCCAACCGGAAGCAGAAAGTCTCAGTCAAGTGCTTTTTTTGGGGGTCTGTTGTGCAGATGGCACAGTGCTAGGCATTATTTTTACTCCCCCCAGTGATGCTTGCGCCTCTGCTGTAAGAGCACATTTTGACAGATGCAGTAGAGCCTTCGAGCTATTCATTAGCAGTTTCCCGCCCGCTAGGATCACACCTGTTCTTCGCGCCTGCAGTGACTTCAAATATCCAAATACTCACAGCTCTACTCTCAGAGTTCAGTAACAGCAGGCAGGATTTTTAGGGGGCATTATTTGGCCGCAACATGTCCAGTGTCAATCTCTGTCTTCTTTTCTTTCCCTCTTTCTCTCCCTCTTGCACTTTATTCCCATCCCTGTCTGTCTTGGGCATGTAGAGCTCAGCATGTTTTCCTTGTCTCTTGGATACACTGTTGCTAAATTTAGGCCCTATAACTTTTCTCCCCTAGCAATGGAGCCTAACCACCACAAAACAGATTTTTTAGCATGAGCGCAAATGGCTAATGGCCTCTTTCTCGCTCTATCCCTAAATTAGGCAATGTCTCACTCTACAAGGCAATTACCCTGATGAGTTACTGATGACCTCAGGAGCAGGAGAATAGGGATAGATGCCGGGCTAGATTAGTTAAACAGATTAAGCCAGTAAATCCAGCATCAGTCCAGGCTTTCGCATTTGCCTCAGAAGCCTTGCTCAGCAAGTGTTATATCTCACATTCAGCTAGTGCAGAAGTAACAGGGGATAAGGCATTGCATAATAATTGTTGAGCTGTTTGAGTTCATGGAGGCCAAAAGCTTCTCTGCCGTTATTATCAACACCTTTTTTGATGCTGCTTCTGCTAATGATAACGATAGCATTCACCATCGCTAGGCAGAGCTGGCACCTGCTAAAGGTGTGCTGGGACAGTCGCTCGGTTGTAGAATAACAGATGTCGCTGAAACCGATACTAAGAATGAGCCTTCAAGTCATTCCAGGTTTTCAAATGGAGTACGCTTCGCAACGAGTCTGTAAAACTCTCCATATAACCCACAAGCATTAGTGAAAATGTTTATCAGTGCAATGGAAATAGGAAATACAACACTGTAAAAACAAAAAAAATTGTTAAACGCTGACAAGGAACTCTGATGTTGCTGAGGTTTGTAGATTCATTCATGTTCATCTGAATAGTATTTTAGCTGACTGATGGCAGTGACTGTGGTGGTCCTCTCTGGAGATGATCCATATGTGTACAATTCCCTCTGAAGGGTGCCTCACTATTACATCACCTGTGGCATTCCTGGAAACCGTGAGCTGTAATTTTGTTCTTGCAACAACTATAAATCTGTGGCTGAGTGGGTCTCTGCGACCTTATAGAAACCTCTGAGTCTCCTGGGCTCAGTGCCCAGTGCCCAGTTGGCCTCAAGGACTCCCACAGGCACGACGCCCGCACTCACTGCTCCTTTTCCTCGTCATCATGTGCCCTTTTTTAACCGTCCTCTGGGGAGGACAAGGGATGCCAAAGCACCTTTCATAGTGTTGGTTCTTCTCCACACATATGCTTTACATTATATTTCTTCTCCACACATATGCTTTACATTATATTTCTTCTCCACACATATGCTTTACATTATATTTCTTCTCCACACATATGCTTTACATTAATTTTTTTCAGTATTTCAATAATTTACATTGTATTTAAACACCGCTTTTGTCCACTTTTGGCATACGCTGCAGGTCTGCATTTAGATTTTACCTTATCATTTGTTTTTATCATTGTGTGTGCTCTCTGGACATTGACTCCATGACATGATTATTGTTATCAAGTTCTAGTAGCTGAGCTTCATGAACACACTTTGAAACAAATATGTAAGTATGATATCTGTATACTTCCCTCTGTTTTGCCTGTGTGTGAAATGCCTGTGCTCCACAGCAATAATCCCTCAAGGCGATCCATTCTTTTGTCAAAAAATGGCATGTATGGTGGAGGTGTTTTGATCATTTTGAAATCCTTCGCACTGTAATAATGTTTCAGGTTTGACAGAGGATGGAAGATGAAGCCTCATGGGATTGGGCTCCAGGACCCACGTCTCTCCCATACACTGCCTGCCGAGCGCTTTGATGCCTTAATCTGCCATACCACGAGAAAGCCCCCTGAACAGACTGACACACACACACACACAGTCACACACAAACTCTAGCAGTCATATGCATATGACTAAACACACACACACAGAAAGACACCCATAATCATACTCACTAACACACACACACACACACACACACATACTCACATGAACACATACACACATACATAACTTTCCCACTCACATATACTGTACATACACCTAAACATACACACACATACATAATGACGCACACACACACATACACTCTGCAGTCACATTGAATTCTGAAAGAAGAGATGCACAGAATCACATGCATGGGAAAGGTGCTTTTAGCCTTCTGCTATTGTATTCTTTGCTTGACAAAACTACATGCCACTATGTCTAGCACTTAACTATACAAAAGCTCTTAAGACAGTTGTATGCATTTCCACCAGAAAGAGAGAGAGAGAGAGAGAGAGAATAAGACTATAAATAAATGCAGGCACATTTGAATACATGATTCAAGGGCAGTGCCAAATCAACCCATTAAAGTTATAATCAATTTTCAAACCATATGCTAATGTCTCCAATCAACAGTATGAGCAAACAGTATTTAGCCCTCAGGTGAGGCTGATACTTTAGGTGTTACACACAATTGTGGATCTCAAGGCTCGCCAGTGCGCAGGTCTCTGTTCAAGAGCACGGCATAAAATATTTGCGAGAACGACAGAGACGACTCACTGGCTATCAGTACTCCCATCTAGCGTGTGTAGCATGAATATTTATGATGAGTATAAATGTATGTATTTATGTATGTATGCATGTCTAACTGCCTGCTCTTTGCTCTTATAGAGAGAGAACAGAGTGATCGTGAGGGAGAAAAAAAAGAGAGAGAAAAAGAAATGTGGTCTTTGCGCAGAAAGTAGATATGGGCCATGACGTAATGATGTAAAAGCAAACAGTGGTATAGGCGGCCGAGTGGGGAATTGAATTGTTTATTAATGTAACATTAGTTTTAGATGTCTTTTGAAATACTTTCCCCTCTTGGCCACCATTAGAAGCATTAGCACAATCATTCAGTGGGCCATTACATATAATCATGACCTGTATACCGGGCAGACTTTTGACAAGGCCAGTATCTGCACACAGCGTCCTACAGCTGCGTCTTCACCTGGAAATGAGTCATTTTGTGTGGACTGTTCTGTACACAGAGTTTGGGACAGCAGGTCTTTGCAGCGCAGGTTACTGAAGTAGTCCCCCACAGACATGATAGGGATGGAGTGAGGAGGAGATGGATGGATGTGTTTGGTGTGTGTGTGTGTGTGTGTTGTGTGTGTTGTTCAGGGTGGACTTCGTCGTGCTCGCCTGGCGTCAGCGAGGAACTGGAGGTCCCTGCTGAATTCCAGATTGATCTGTCAAGGCCTCTCTCTTGCACACGCTTCGATTTTTTTCTCTGCCATCCCCCCCACCACCACCACCCAATGCCTTCCTTCTCCTGCTCCTCCTCCTCCTCCTCCTCCTCCTCCTCCTCTTCATCCCTCTGCTCGCTCGCTCTGCAGAGTCATCTTGGTGTCCCAGGAGGAGCGGGGGAGGGGAGGGTGGCGTCGTGGAGAGGGAGGAGAAGCGGTTTGGGGGGTGACGGATGGGTAGGGGTGGGGCGGGTGTGGGGGTTTCAAAGCGCTGCTGGGGGGGCGCGGGGGTGCAGCCTTCAGCACTTTTGTCCCTGACCTTGGTGAGGCAAGCTGTGGCACAGCGCGGGCCCTGCTCCTCTCTCTCCTCGCCTCACCTGCAAGGGCGCGTGTGGTGATGGGGAGTGTAGCGGAAGTTGAAAGGGGGGTGGCAGGGGGGTGGGGGGGCAGTGGTGTGGGGTAGGACAAGGAGCAAGAAGAGGGGGAGAAAGGCAGGGGAGGGGGAGCAGGGGTTGGTGGTTGCATCCCCAGACCAAGTGACAGGAGCGTCCCACAGGGGAGCGCAGCCCCCAAGCTCTGCCTCCTCCACCCCTCACCTCCCCCCACCTCCTCCCAGCGGATGGCGCTGTCATAAACACAGTGTCAGCTACCCGCGGCACGGAGAGCCATGAAAGGCATGACTTTCTGTACCTGGATCAGGTTCATCCCCTCCGCTGCTGACGCGGGAGAAAGAAACAGGAGGGGCATCTAAGCTTTTTAAGCCCCTGCTGGAAATGCGAGAAGAATAATGTGCGAAAAGGGGGGTTGGTGCAGCAGACAGAGGGCACTTGCCACAGGCCCACTCAGGAGCACTGCACTGTGGAGTCAGAACGTCTGCACATTCCTTTACGGCCTGACATACGGAAAGGAGAGCTTGTGATGTTCTGTACTACTAGTAGTAGGTTAAACTAAAGGGGGAAATCTTGTCAAGCACAGGTGCAAAATGCAAAAAAGGCAAACACACGTCACACCAAAGTTGGGTACATGAATTCCACTTTTCTTTTTATTTTTACACATTAATATATGTTTTTTTGTTTTTCTCTGTTTCTTTTCACATCAACAGATTGCATCATTCATTTTTTGGGGAAAATGGTAGCACCAGGGGCCTGTCAACCTGTCCCCTTTACTTAAATACTGAATCATATTTAAATTGTGCTGTTTTCTTTTCGAGTTATTTCTCATAGATATACTCGTAGAACACATAAGGATTATGGCTTCTTCAGTTATACAAATAAAATATGAATATTAGTTTACAATTTCCATTTTACCCATGTCAATATAAATTAAAGGGACAGAATTTAGCATCTGGTGTCATCCACTCGTGGACTTTATCTTTCATGATGAATAGTATATTCTCTCTATGTAATATGTATATATCTATGTACATGTATGGCACTTGAATACACAGAAGCAACAGAACACATTTTTTCACAAATGGAAGCAAAATGGGCGCTTTGGTATAAAAAAATAAATAAAATTAACAAGTCGCAGACGTTAGCATGTGCAGTAGTCTCCAAGCTATCGTTCTGCTACTCGGCTTTAAAGCAATGGAGTGACAGTTTATGTTAAGGTCGATGGTGTGAGCGCAGGCAACCAAAAACATAGAGAATGAAAATAGGCTACTGTATATAGAAGCTACTGTAAGTTTGATGCCAAATGGAAACTCGTTAATAAATACCAAGAAAACATATATATGGTGTGAGAGGTTTGTCGTCTGGATGATGTCAAAACCGGTGGTAAGTTCACTGTAAGAACACCTTCATCTCATAAATCAGGTACGTTTGGCTCGTCATATTTAGTGCAATATGTATTTACCCCCACGTTCAGCTGATGACGTGAACCAAGGAGTAAATGAACACGTAAATCATATGTTCGTCATCTAAGACATTAGAAAATATAAACCATACCAAAAAGTTGCATCAGTGCCTTTTTTTCATAAATATGACAAACAAACGTTTGGTCCGTTTGTTTTTTAAATTGTCTGTACAAGACAAATTAAATTGATCTACCCCACCTACTTCAAAGGAAATTGGTGAGATGAACTATCCAACACATCATTATTTCTGTTTTGTCTCAATACAGCTGTTATCCACCATGTTGACCCCCAGCAGCCTGATAGGCGCTACACATAGGCGGAGTCACTCGACTGAGTGCGACCGAAATTGGGCATGCTCATACGCGGCAAGTCTTTGTTTCTGATCTCGTAAATTGACTTTCTCCTAGCCTGTACACCCCTCACAGCTGTTTTGATTTTCCTCCAGCCAAGGTGGTTGAGTTCTGCGAGGTTCAGGACCACACATATCCCACTGACGGCGAACATGAAGACCAGAAACACGGTCTTCTCCGTTGGTCTTGAAACGTAGCACTCAACATCTTTGATGCAGGGGTATCGATCACATTCATACACGGCAGGGACATTGAATCCGTAGAGGAAGTATTGACCCACTAAAAACCCTATCTCTAGCGCGTTTCGAAAAACGACCTGGATGATGTAGAATCTTGAGATGCCTTCTTGACGTCTCATTTTGGACTTGGTAGTTCTCATGACTGAACTAGGCATCTCCTTCACTTCAAGACAATCCGTCTCGGATTCTTTTGTTGAGTTCTCCGTGTTCTGTAGTACTCCGTTCACAATTGTGTTCTTGATCTTTTTACTGTCGTCTCTTTTCATAGAATCCTGGTCCTTGTCCAGAGAAAGGTAAACAGTGGAGAACCTCCGCTCCTTCTGCTTTGCCGACTGGTGCACGGAGTAGGTGATAAAACAGAGACTGGGGGTGCACACCATGATGATCTGGAATACCCAGTATCTGATGTGGGATATTGGGAATGCTTTGTCGTAGCAAGCCTGGTTGCAGCCTGGCTGTAGCGTGTTACACACGAACATGGACTGCTCGTCGTCGTACACCGTCTCTCCCACTATAGCGACTATTAGAATCCGGAAGATCACTACCACTGTTAGTAGGATCCTAAAAAAGTGAACAAAAAAAGATTTTCAGTCAGGTCATAATATGAATGCAGAGTGACACTATGAAACAGATGAAAGACATAAACACTTTGCTGAAAATAATCGAACTAATGCTATACGCCAGCCATAAATCCGTGGAGCTGTCCAGTGCTGAAAAGACCCTCACCTTGGGAGCGCTCAGAAGAAAAGCTCCAACCTGAATCGTGAGCAACATGCTTTATAAATGTTTACAACGAACTCTAAAATGATTGAAAAATGCTTTAGCCCCTAATTGTAAATATTTCCACATGTCATATATCAATATAGGCTACTTCATAGAAAAACACGCTATCTCCAAACGTCGTATCGTACAGACTGGAGGTAATGTTATATGTTTTACTTCGAGGCGCTACAAGGTAAAGCTCTGCAATTGAAGGTGTAGCAACTAGTTTGCTGTGATTACTATGTACTGGGCTCGCCCAGGTGTTTCTACTGTCTTTCCAGTTTTTCTCTTACCTTCCGATCATAGTAGAGTGCTGCTGGACAGCAGCCTCTAACAGCCGCTCTAGTATCGTCCATTCCCCCATTGTCATTCGGATGATGTGTTAAAACTCTTCGCTAAAAAGAAAATGTATATCTACTCTCGTTCCCTGTCCTCTTCTCCGCACGCTCTTATTGTATTTGGCGAATGCATTGATCACGCGCGTATGCTGCCCCCTTGCCTCTTGCGCTTCTAACAGAGGCTTGCACGACGACCCAGCACTTTTGCTCGCGCAAAACTGAAGTGCTGATTAGTATAAAGCCCTCCTATTTTCGATCTGCCGAGCAGGACGATAGGTCGCGCGGAGCCTGAATGGACTGACGGGGACTTCAGTATAATGTTTGGCTTGCGCTAATCCTGCTTTAAGTAGACCCCCCTCCCTCGCGTCACGCGCAGACAGGTTGTTGGAGAGCTAACCAGGAGCACTAGCATTTCTCGGTTTCTTTATTCTCCGAATATGCCAAACTGCACCAGATTAATCGGTAATAAATGGAGTGGTTAGTGGTGTTTCAGCCAAATCAGCTGGGATGTCCAACGGCCGCTGCACACGCAAAACCGTGACAGACCGATGACAGCACGGTTTCAGAGACAGATTAAAGTAATCGTCTCTCTCTCTCTCTCGTTCTCTTTTTCTCTCTATCTCTCTCCCCCTCTCTCTCTCTGAAACACTGAAGACAGAGAGAATGAATTTGTTGTTGTAACTGAATTGAAAACATGATTTATTGATTAATGTATTTACTGAGGTTTCATCTTGACTTGTGATTAGCGTGGAAGTGTTTCATATTTGCTTAAGTAAGACTCTCACACCTGGTAGCCCTTCTATTTATACCCTATGTTTTCTGACAAAACAGCTGTCTTCTCCTGAAGCAAACAGTTGTTGTGTTTAGGGGACGATAATGCCTTAGATAAACTTGACTCAGTGAGAGTACTCTCCTGAGTGGGTAATCGCTTTACACGGCTGCACGAGTGCTTTCAAAAATAGAAACAACTCGTTCGACTGTCTCCGGTGGTGTGCTGAGCACACGCGCTTGCATTTAACCCGTTTCCGTCTTTTTTTTCTTTTGCAAAATTGCAATTCTGATGTAATGCCTAATTTTCCTCATTCAAATGCACCCTGCTCATTTGCATCTGATAGCCTATGCTCACATTAGTTTCCACCGTTTCCTCCTAGAAAGCATCTATTTTTAGCACTGGTGCTAATTGAATCAGTGGAGTGTGGGCTCTGTTCCAGGTGTCATTGAACTTCCTCAGTTCACTCGTTGGAACCAGAGGTATGAAAACGCGCTGATGTGATTTCACACTCATGCACGACACATTTAAAGAAACCAATTGCGTTACAAGTCCCGGGTCTTGTTTATTTTATAAAGCAATAAATATCCACATATAAATTCATTTATAAACCAGAAAATGTCCACATATAAATTGCAATTCGGTGTAAACATACTGTACAAGAACATAAAGCAAAGGAGGGCTGCCTGAGGAACAGGCGGAGGTAATGGTGAGAGTTTTTGGCATTCATAAGCGGTGAAGACCAGCAGCGTCGAGTTGTTTAGAAGCATTTCCTGTGCACGATGGAGGGGCCAGCCTCGTCGTACTCCTGCTTGCTGATCCACATCTGCTGGAAGGTGGACAGGGAAGCCAGGATGGAGCCGCCGATCCAGACGGAGTACTTACGCTCAGGAGGAGCAATGATCTAGGAGAGAAGTGGAATTGCTTTTGTTAACGTCATGTCTTCGTACATCTTTAACATTCAGGGAGTATACTTGTAATCACAATAAAATACATTACTCAAGGTTCAACTGACAGACGACTCTCACCTTGATCTTCATGGTGCTGGGGGCCAGAGCGGTGATTTCCTTCTGCATGCGGTCAGCAATACCAGGGTACATGGTGGTACCACCTGAGAGGACGTTGTTGGCGTACAGATCCTTGCGGATATCAATGTCACACTTCATAATGCTGTTGTAGGTCGTCTCATGGATACCAGCAGATTCCATACCTGTTGGAATGAGGATAGATTGACAGCCGTGATCAGTTGCAGCAAAGAACCGATGGTGCTGAAATGGACAGCTCCCATTACATTCAGGGTGGATAAAAAGAACAATCAAAATAAATAGCATTACAAATTTAAATCTAATGTTTTGGCATCGACATGTCTGTAAACTAACAGTCTAGGCTTAACATGCAGTAACTGTTAACAAAACACACCAATGAAGGAGGGCTGGAACAGGGTCTCAGGGCAGCGGAAACGCTCGTTGCCAATGGTGATGACCTGGCCGTCAGGCAACTCGTAAGATTTTTCCAAGGAGGAGGAAGAGGCAGCGGTGGCCATCTCATTCTCGAAGTCCAAGGCGACGTAGCACAACTTCTCCTTGATGTCACGCACAATCTCACGCTCAGCTGTCAAGTTAAAATATTAGTCGATAAGTCGATGATGGAGTGAAACTACAGTGTGGTGAGAATTACATTTTAACGTGTCTGACATACCAGTGGTCACGAAGGAGTAGCCACGCTCTGTCAGGATCTTCATCAGGTAGTCAGTCAGATCGCGACCGGCCAGATCCAGACGCATGATGGCGTGGGGAAGAGCGTAACCCTCATAGATGGGGACGTTGTGGGTCACACCATCACCGGAGTCCAGCACAATACCTAATTAAGATAAACGATGTTTGAACACCTCAATAATAATAAAAAATGTTTTGTTATGGTTTGTTTTGTTAAAATCACAACGTTGTGTTAAAATCACACCGCTCTTATACTCACCAGTGGTACGACCAGAGGCGTAAAGGGAGAGCACAGCCTGGATGGCCACATACATGGCGGGGACGTTGAAGGTCTCAAACATGATCTGGGTCATCTTCTCCCTGTTGGCCTTGGGGTTAAGTGGGGCCTCAGTGAGCAGGGTGGGGTGCTCCTCGGGGGCAACACGCAGCTCGTTGTAGAAAGTGTGGTGCCAGATCTTCTCCATGTCGTCCCAGTTGGTGATGATGCCGTGCTCGATGGGGTACTTCAGAGTGAGGATACCCCTCTTGCTCTGGGCCTCGTCACCCACGTATGAGTCTTTCTGACCCATACCCACCATCACACCCTACAGTACACAATGGGAAACAATTCATTAAAACGTGCCAACAGTTGTCGTTATGCTAACAGCCCAAGCAGTGTATTGTTGAGGCACCAGAATATCGCGGGTATTACCTGGTGACGGGGGCGACCGACGATGGAGGGGAAGACAGCGCGGGGAGCATCGTCTCCAGCAAAGCCAGCCTTCACCAGGCCGGAGCCGTTGTCGCACACAAGGGCGGTAGTCTCGTCGTCGTCACACATGGTGTTGGATGGGGATCTAATGTCAACAGAGAGCACAGCTGTTTGAACAAATGGCGAGTAAATGAGCAGAAAATAGAGTTGCTGTTGTGAGACACCCATACACATTAGAGCCTCAGACTGTTTACATTTTACGCACAGAATCTTCTCATTTCTAGACACACACAGAGTTAGGAAGAGGCCACGAAAATTCAACATGTGATGAATATCTGATACATTAGTCGATATTAATCGATTCACAATCGTTTCATAATGCCTTCATGATAGTGCTCTCTTCTCCAGAAACATTAATAGACTTATAAGCATATTGTTTACACTACAATAACTTTTGTTGTGAAAACAAAACAAAACAGATATGTACAATTACTTAAAACTTAACAGCTATGTACATTTTAAAAATAAAAAAGTTAAATTTAACTTAATTGAAAGTAAATTAGGCAAATGTCTTCAGGCGCTCCCAGTCTTAATTTTTTAAGGTTCACCGCTAATAACGTGGTATTCCCTCTGAGAATTTTGTAAGGAAATACAGTCAAGTCTAGCTGTCTTGTAATTGACTTCCACTGACCGAGCAGACGTCTCAGAAGCACCAGGTCTATTTACTCACCAGTTCAGCACCAGAAGTCGCTTCCTGAGGGTGAGCTGTGGTAAAAGTGCAAAAGGCCCACTCCCAATATATAGCCTACTCAACAAGAGGCTCGGCACACGGTAGACCTCCTTCTCCTTATTTGGTAGCTCCTGCGCCATTGAGAGCTAAGTGGCCATGAATGGAAGGGCGCGTAGCGGGGAGGCCCCACAGCAGCAACCTGGACCCACGCCCATGTAAGGAATGGGGGGTGGGAGAAGCCTGGTCATCTCAGCGGGGGCGCAGAGCGGTGTTTTCATCGCAACAAATAGGAGGGCAGCCGTAAATGACTAACTGCTCAAGTGCTCATGCCAAAGACCTTCTCTGACCCCCCTTAAACATGATTTATCTTCCAGTACATCTCTATATTCCTATTGTGTTTGAGGGGGAAAATGACTAATGTTGGTGAATAATTTTTGCGCTTATTTAATCATGCCAAGTTACATTAAATGGTTTGCATGCCATGTAAATGCCATGGGCTATGATTAGTTCATTAATTTCTTATGATCAGACTGAATTTCATTTCTTGTGACTAATAGGCACACAAATGCTGGATTATGTCATAAGAGACAGTGCTCACTCCCTGGGGATGCCTGAAGGACTGTATCACCTATCCATACTTAACAATGATGGTAATGTACTTCTTTGACAGTGCCCATTCAACGGCCTAGTTCAGGGTCTCCATTTAAATGTCTGGCGTTATTGGGGAAATGCATCTTTAGACCCCTGGGTCACATGTGCTATATTCGTAAGCTTGACAAGTTGACAAGGAATCAAGAGTGTCAAAGTTCAAGGCAACAACTAGGCCTGTACATTCTCTCAGCACTGTATTTAGTAGGATCTCATGGGTGTATTTAGACTTCAGTTTGAAAGTTCAAGGAAATAGTGCCAGTGCTATCTTCTGAACAATTTAAAGAAAACTGCATTAACATAGATGTATTTAGAATTAATGACAGTATTGGACATTGAGGCGTGATGTGGTCACAGCCTACATCTGAATTAATCCTCACTATTTTTTCCTGAAAGAATGAATCACAATGTCTATTCTACACACCACTTTTTCATTTAAATTCAGCCTTTCCATTCTTTTTCTTGGCAAACTGTTTTTATGAACGCACATGTTGTTGGTCTCTCTTACAGTATTTGTGACTTTGGATTCTTAGCTGCTGGAAATGTTTGAGAAGTGCACAGCACATAGGGTTACTGTAAACACCAGTTGTACTATAGACTGGAGGGCATTTCTGCCTTATGGTATCCAGGGTCACAGAAAGGATTGGAAGGAATGGTAACACTAACCCTCAGTTTAGACAAAGTCTTGATTCATTAGTTACAGCTCCAGGAATTGTTTAGGGTTGAGTGTTATATTTTTTCTTCAGGCACTGCATGGTGTCCAGAGGCTTGATTGTGTAAAGATGGCTGCCGCTATCTGGCCTACATCATTGGCTGATGCCAGAACACACACAGAAGTGTGGTGAGATACAGAGTACTTTCTATATGCGTATAAACATTGAGACAAACCATACTGTTTTTCTGTATTAATCATTTAACATCTGGGCCTGTTCCAAACCAACCATGTTGTAATTTCTTCCCAATTTGGTCTGTAAGAAGAGACAGTTGACACGCACTGGTCACAGGTAGGCTTTGGTGAAGAATGATCACTTGGCCTTGGAATGCTAATATTTCTTTCTGTCCATGTCAGCAGGTGTGATATGTGGCCCCACTCGTGGGCAAAGTGTCTGCTTCTGCCAATCATACAGGGGGACTTGTGGTGGTGGGACTGTGGCTGGACTAGCTGGGGGGTATAAGGGGGGTGGGACATACCGGCATCACATGACGGACGGGCCAGATGATGTAACGTGCCACCACCCAGTGCTTTGGCACATAATCCCCACATTCCCTGTCTGAGCATCTGTCATCTGGCTTGAGTTTCTCTGTGCAAACACTGGACATGGGTGGACGTAGAGGGAGCATGGTGCTGTTGGGCCCACAGAAATAGCAGCCGTCTGTGGAGGAATTGTCTTTGGGGGCAAGAAGAGTCTGTGGCAGTGGTGGGGGTGGGAGTGGTGGTCAGTGACACAGTTTCTCCAGTGATCAGCTGCTGCTGTCCAGCAGTTTGTCACTAGGCCATTGTTCCTTACAAATAAGGGAAACTTAGTACATACACAAATACAAGTACAAGTACTGTAAGTACTTATTACTCAATACCGATCCCTCTTTTTCCATATATCACTTTTTACTTGCAACTTATCTTTTGAAGCTCTTTGGAGTAATAAATAGCAGTTCACTTTTGAATTATGATACAGTGTAAATATTGTTAGTTTTATAATCTCTTCTAAAACCATTCAAATGAATTAAGACTGAACTTCAGTATATCCTGTACTCTTACTAACTTATGAATGTTGGAAACAGTGTCACGCTCATCCTCATTTCGATAATCTCCTTTTCTCAGATCCAACTTGTTTCTAATCCGTCACAGACCTCTAGAGTGTGTAAATGGCCTCTACGTGAACCTTTATGATGATGTATGGATTTATTACTACAAAGCCGCATCAGGTATAAGGTCTTAGACACACACACACACAGATTTTGAGCAAGCACAATGTGAAAAGAAATAGACCATGATAGAATATTTTCTTATATTGTGTTTCATTTGTGTAAATGAACCATTTCAATTGGAAAAAAAATAGGAATTTAGAAATTAGAAAGCTATACACCCCCCCCCCCCTGCTTTTCAACCTCTTTGATCTACCCACATATCATTATGTCAGGGTTAATAAACTAGATCATCATTATAAGATGTCCGGCGTCAGGGATGGGTTTTGTTTCAGTCTGTTTAATCAAAGCTGAGAAACTGTACGAGGCTTAACTTTTACTAAGGAGGCCTATCCACTCACATACCATTTGTTCCTTTAATGCTGATGGCAGTGAACACAGGCATATATTTCTCACCACCATGCATATTCATGTGGCAAGATGGGAAAAGCTGTGAGCGGGAAGAAAAAAGGCTTTCTCAGTGTGGTGCATTCTTAGAAGCTAAAAACACAGCCTGGCATGCAGGTATCAGGTCACAGCATGTTTCTACATATTCAGAAGTCCACTTTCAAATAATATACTTGGAACAGTATTGATCCATAGAGCTAGATCAATACCTGTAGCACAGATTAGACCCATCCTGTGTTATACTTCTCTGCTATTTGGAATGCATAAATAAATGCGGCATGTTACTTCTGTTGAGAGAAACACAGAGCCATGTATCCCATGTGTTTCATCCTCTCTCTCTCTCTCTCTCTCTCTCTCTCTCTCTCTTCCTCACGGCGTCCCGTTTGTGCTGCTTTCAGCCAATGCCTTTGATACCGGAAAAAAGCCTGTAAGCAACTTCCAAGTCTCTAAATAATGGAACACAACAAACGCTTTCCTTTTTCTTTTGTTGTTACCTGTTCTGCGCTTTTAGCTGGTGGGAAAACCTCCTCCCTTAAAGCAGAAAAGAACATTGATCTGAGCTCTCAGCTGCTCAGGCATCGGCTCGCCTCCCTGTGAATATCAAGTAGGCCAGATTGATTCATCATCATCGTTTAAGAGTCTTGTCATTTTGAATTGTATTTCTTCACAGGCCATTGGTCTCATGTTTAAAATAGAGAGAGGTCTTAGAAAGTGTATCCTTTTGGTGTTTTGTACGAACAAAGTAAGCCCTAAATTATTCAGATAACAGCCTAGTTATCTGGGGGAAAGCACTGTATGAAAATACATATTTTGAAAAAAATTAACATCTACTATCTATATTAGAGTAGTGGAAACGTTTTACACTGGAGTGTTATGCAAAAGGAAAAAGGTGTTTCACATGACCATTTATAATGGTCTAAAAAAATGAGGTGCAAAAATCCCAAAATATATCATATTTGTGTCATATGTTGAATCAAATTTTCTGACATGTTGAATTGATGAGACAAAATGTCACCATCATAATCATGTCAGAATAGAAGAAAACATTATAATGTGTAGGCTACAGGAGTGAGACATTATCAGAGATATATAAATGGCTCTAGCTACCGGTCTTGGAATCTTGATTGGTCCTCTGGCCAGGGAACTGGTGTGTCATAGTGGTGTGGAATGTTGGGTAGGGGCCAGGCCATCTTATATCTGTCTGCAGGGAGGTGAATGTGTGTGTGTGTGTGTGTGTGTATGTGAGAGAGTGTGTGAGTCTCTCTCTCTCTCTCTCTCTCTCTCTCTCTCTCTCTCTCTCTCTCTCTTCTCTCTCTCTCTCTGAGCAGGGTGAATAACTGAGGAGACTGCATGTCATCACCCCCCCCCCCTCTCTCTCACCGTCAAGGCTCAGTTTTAGTGTGCAAGCACACTTATGTGCTTACATAAGTGAAACAAAGAAAATACATTTAACAGTGGAAACACATTCAGGCATACAGGGATATAAACAATTTTAAATCAAAATTTAAGATACAAATCTGTAAAGTTTACGTATAAGAGAGGCTATTTTGAACGAAACACCACATGTAGTTCCACTGTGAAAAGAAAACTTCAGATCAATGGTTTGACCAAATGGTTTTTGGACAGAGGCTGTGCAGAGATTATGAATCATCAGCTGTTTGAACAGACCTCTCGGTGTTGACACATGTGTACTCAGCATGTGTTACAGCACAGCAGAGAAACACAATCCTCAACGTCCAAGAAGATCCACCTTTCCAAAGGTTAAGACTGACTACTTTTGATGAAACTTTCTAATAGTTTCATAATCAGGGTAAGCACTTTGTTTCTCAAGGGCTTACAATTCAACCTTCTTGTTTTGTTTGTTTAACTGACATCTGTTGAAGGATAACAAATATTTGCATACAATATTCGTGGTGTTTGTTATTCCTTGTTAATATAACTCAAGATAGACAGGCTAAATAACCAGCATCATCATATAAACAGTTTTTTAATATACTTTTTATACTTTTTACAGCATATTTGTAGAATATGTGATAGAGTGGACAAAATCTCTTACATGGAAAACTTTAGTGGTTAATCAGTTATAATGATGATATTCAATTTGTATTTTCATTTTTTGATATCCCGACTGTAACATAGAATACCCTTGTATTGACTAGTTTGTCTACTATCAGTAAAAATATTGTTAATATGATGTGTTGAAGTGGTGTAGTTTTAAAATTAATCGTCAATTTAAGGATGAAAATGACTGAAAATTTATCCAATTGGTGCTGCTATGCCATTACATGTAACATGCAGTTATGCAACACAGCCATTTATCTTAAGGCACACAGACATGGACATCCTCATGTGCTGAATCCACATAACTGTGGATCATGTCAAGCCTGTTGCCCTTATCAAGAAACTATGAAACATTATTTGTCTTGATACAGGGCTCACTAGTCTTTGGTATGCAAACATATGTCAGTGTATGTTTGTGTGTGTGGGTGTGTGTGTGTCTCTGTGAAATGAATGTGTGTGTGCATGTCTGTGTGTGGTCTAGTTGCACTGCGTTCAATGGCGAGCTATTTAGTTATTTTCTCCTGCTTGAATAGGAGTGGGGAGTTAAAGTTGTTGGGCCCTGTTTCTGTAACCCCTGGTGCATGGTGCATGGTGGTGGTGGTGGGGTACCTTGTGTGTCTGTTGTTTGGGGACTGGGGGAGGGCTGTGTAAGGCAGGGGTGCAACAGCTGCTGGGGTGTCGGAACGAGTGACAGAGACAGAGAAATAGGCAGCTGACAGGTACATCACATTCACACACACACACACACACACACACACGCACACACACACACACACACACACACACACACACACAGACACACACACACACACACACACACACCACACACACACACACACACACACACACACACACACACACACACACACACACACACTCACACACTCACACACACTGATACACACAGGCAGACACACTTATGACACACACATGCACACACTTGTGCACACACACACTGCCACCACCCTGTCTCCACCCCTGTTCGCTCCTCTGACGTGAGGGTGCCATCCACAAGGCACAAGGCGGTCTCTGGGAGAGGAGCCTAGTTTGGTAAGACTGCAAGACCACAAAGTGCTGGCCATGGCCCAAATAGGAGTGAGGAGATACCCACAAGAAACAAAGGGTGGGGCATGAGAATGTGAGTTTAACACACACACACACACACACACACACACACACACACACACACACACACACACACACACACACACACACACACACACACACACACACATACACACACACACACACACACACACAATTTAATTTGATAGATCCAAAGGTGGTTGACAGTTTGGATTTGTGCCAACAAGTTCAGTGAATAACTGGCCTTGATGTTTCTGCACATTTCAGAAGTAAGATGTGACCAACATCATTTTAGCTTATTCACATTTAAGGCTTGGCCATGTATGAATTTGAGAATTTAAATCAATTAACAATTAACATAATCAATTAAAATAAACATAACATTTTGTCTAAATACTCTATTGATTTAATTGCCTAATAATTGTTAGATAAGACAGTGACCATGTTGGTGTAAGGTCCATGGCCAGGGGACACCCACCTATTCAACATTCCTGACCCACTATGGTCCTCAGACAGACTCAGTGTGCTACGTCACACTGGGACAATCCATCCAGTGTGGTGTATTCAGTGGCGCTCTCTGAGATGCGCCTGTCAGCCTTGAAACCAGAGAGCCGCCGTAAAGCCCACAGAAGCCCTTGGCTCGGGTCAGTCCAAAATATCTTGGCTTGTCCCTCCTCTTCGAGATGCCTCCCATTCTGAACTCCATTGTAAGGATCAGGTCTCTCTCGGTCATCAGTGGACACTTAGCCTTCTATTAATACCTCCAACACAAACAGCTCTGGGAGGGGAGTCATGGAAGGGGGGGGGGGGGTAGTTGGGGTGGGGGGGGGGGGTAGTTGGTTGGGGGCCCTCCTGGGGATTGAGGGTTTGTGTGTGTGTGCGTGTGTGTGTAGTTGGGGGGGTGGGGGGGTAGAGTTGTGTTGATAGGGACTCAGAGGCGTCTTGACAGGCGGAATGCCTGCTGGTGAAACCTCATCCGGAGGAGAGAGTGTGTGTGTGTGGAGGTGCGGTGGGTGGATGCGGAGTTGGGGGCCAGGGCCTAGGTAGCTAGACAAGGTCACACAGGAAGAGAGGTGGGGCTAGCACACAACAGGACAGAGCTTCCTCTTGGCAGAAACCAGCAATAACTGAGGGCACAGATCAGTTTTTACTCTGGCACAGCTTAGCCACAGTTCTCGCATTAAAATTACTGATATAGAATGCAGTGCAATATAAAGCACTGAGCAATTAATTAGGACATTTTGTAAAAAAAAAAAAAAAAAAACAGACAAACAAACAAACAACAAAAAAACATGTTATACAGTCTATTCACAGCTAAGCCTTCTTCCCTTCATTGATCTGTGACATGATATAGCACTTCTGCTGGCCATGTCCACACAGAGAATTGAATCTAAATGCACGGAAGCACATCACAAACTCATATCTGAAAAAGTTCCACTTTGAGACTCGTGAGGCTGCCTCAACTAACTCAGTCATGTGCATTTTTAATGTGCTGCGATCAAAGCAGAGCCCCTTGATCTCTTGGCAGAGCTGCCGCGCGTGTTAAAAGAGGGATAAACCTTTAAGATTTTAGGCACCCACGGGGGGCCTGACATCCTCACCAGTGTTCCACGCGACAAGAGTGGAGAGAGGCCCGCTGAGAGTTGCCCTCAGTCTGAACTCGAACTGGTCGCCCTCCGAGCCGCAGCGACATTTTTTTTCCGCGCTCATAATAAAAACATAAAACCCTCCCCTCTACTCCAGCCGCCACAGACTCCGTCTGAAGTTATTTTGGAGCTGTCTCGGCTGGCACAGAGAGGCTATTGGCTGTCTCGGAAAGGATGGAGGACCTACGAGGTGATCCGCACGTCTATATATATAGATGAGAATAGCAGTCGAACACATTCACTCGCCGGCAGGCGTTCACTTGAGATGATCAAGCACCCAGCCAGTGGGGATGTCGTTTCAATAATAAGACTCGATTGGCAGGACAAAAAAATCTCTTGGAGAATCTTCACTGATCCAGTCATCATTTTGAAGGCTGTGCCTAATACCACACTGCCTCCAACTGACTGGGTGGCTTACAGATAATGAGTTCATGGAGGATAAATATTAGTTCTTGCAGCAGCACTAGCTACAAGCAGTGTTTTGTTAAGAGATATGATTCAGCATAAGGCACAGCAGTGATGTAATGTTTCTGTGCACTGCGTGCCTTGAGGTTGTACCAGAGAGTCATGCCCTGTTCCTGGATGTGACATTAAAGAGACACCAGGCAAGCCTGATGCTTTTTCTCTACGAAACTCCCCCTCGCTCGGTCTGAAGCTTTTTTCCTTTTCTTTGCATCTTCCGTCAAGGGTTTTCGCTGCTTCTTCGCCGGCTCTGCCATTATACACACGTTTGCAACAATCTCTAGCGTTTTGTTAGCCTCCCTCTGTGCTGTGGATGCAGGATGGAAACTGAAACTGCTTCGGTCGCCGGGTACGATACACTGATCTTGCAAGCGGGATATTCTTCCTACAGGCAGTAGGGGCGGGCGAGAGAGTCTTCATTCGCCCTGTAATGAGTCATTTAACCATATACTGACTTACGAAGATGAGTAATTAACACGAAAACGTTGCCTGGTGTCCCTTTAAAAGGGTAAATATATGCATTGCTGCTTTCAAACTCTGTTCCTCTGGCAAATGGCTAGTTAGACATTAGAAATTGTGAAAGGTCCTATAAGAGGCTCTATAGAACTTCCCCAGGGCTTTGCCACAGCTTTATATGGACCAATGACAAATGTCATGAGTTGCTGTTCCTCAGACAGATTAACATACTTTTTTTATATTAACATACATTGTGTTAAGACCACTATTACCAATATTACAGGATGGGGCATGTGACCCAGCAGTAGGCCTATGCAGTGGTGATAAATGATTACTGCTGATCTCTGGGAAAAGGCCAGAGTCCTCATCCAAAAGCGATCAAGGGCTCAGTGCTGGCTGGCCACTGGCTGAGGAGTGATCTGTGTGTGTACCCAGAGAACAGAGTTGCTCATTGGATTAGACTTGTATCTCCATCCTCTAGAGAAGTATGAGAGATTACATCGGGTCTTATAATCAGAGACTGACCCATAAAACACACAAGAGAGGTGGCTCCAGTGGATACAACAAGGAAAAGGAGTCAAAGGCAGAATAAAGTTGGGAAACTAAGGCCAGGGAAATAAGGAAAAAAAAGGGGAAAAATAAGTCACCCCATCAGGCTCGGTGATCTGTGCCAGATGGGCTGGTCCACCTTGTGGGCCACAAGGCCATGGCAATGTGGGATAAACCTTCTGTCGCTACCAGCCCGTCTATTTCAAAATTCTCTGTTGCGACCCAACCAATGTTGGAACAGCCCATCCGATTAGAGGTCAAATGGTTCCAATGCAGGTAGGAAGTGCTACCAGCATCCTCTCCCTCACCCTCGTAAGTGGATCTATCTGAACAGTAATGTCAGAGTCCACAGGGTAAATAATGCAATCATGAATAGTATCATAATCATGAATAGTACATTTCTGCTGATAGAGCTCCCTAAATCCTATGGGCTACCTTCATTCAAGATTTTTATTTAAGTATTTTGTGCAGCAGCTGCTTGACAGTAGTCATTAATGCAGTGCACAACAAGTTACCATTGCCCCTTTTTCTAAACCGTGTATGAAAGACTAAGCATATAGCAGGAGAACTAACATACACTTTTGATTACTTTTGAAGTACAACCAATGGTGTAGTCTACGTGACACGCAGGATTACGCAGTATATCCACTTAAAAAGCATCACCATCTCAGTATACCCACCTAAAATAGGCAAGGATATGTATTAACATTTGGGGTTGATCACAGTATACCCACTACAGCTAACAAGACTACATTACAGTATATCCACTACAGCTAACTAGACTGCAACACTGAGTACAATACATTGGATTATGATTATCTTCACTTCAAAACCTAGATGACATGCACATAACCAGTAAGGTTAAGGTAGTTAAGTTTCCTATTGCCACCATGGCATGGCTATTGCATTCTTATGAATTGTAACATGTGGGGTGAGGTGTCATCTTAACCTCTAATAGTTGCATGGTGTTTATAGTGGACTCCCTACACAAAGCAAATAACTCCACACACACTGCGATGCCAAATTAGTATTACTTAGCCTGGTCTCTACGAATAGCCTGACGTTGCCAGGGCCAAATTGTTCCCACTCCCTGCACCAGTTTCAGTGATGACGTCTCAATAACAGGAAAGTAAATGTTGAGAAACCTTAGCTACCACAATGAAATGTGTGTGCACATCCCAGGTGCAGGACAAGAAGACTGAAATAAACTGCTGAGTTCTTGCACTAAGTTTTCTCCCTTTCCATTTTTATTATGGTCTTCATCAGAATCTGTACCCTGAGAGAACCTGAGAGAACCCTGAGAGAACTATCAAAAAAGGAGAACTCTTTTTCAGCAGTTCATAAGACCTCAATAACCACTTACACATTTTGTGATATGTCATGCCTTGTAGTAAACATTTATGACATATGACATATGACCATGAGTTCCAGAGAGGCAACAGTGTCATGCTATTATTGTCCATTGCCATCATGATGACTCATAATGTTTGATGCAAAGACTGTTGGCTAGCATGATAAACATGTCATTTAACACAATGACCACAGCCATGACACATTTTGATGACGGCATGTACAACATTGTTCTATCTTCAGACATTGACTGCCATGCTGATTAACAGTTTGGAACATGGTTAGATGGAATTGCCCAATGATGACACATTGCATTTCCATCATCCACTGCTTGCCATTCCATAGTTATCACATGAATTCCTCTAATTTGATATTTAATCACGCTTTAGTCACTCCTGTAGTGCAGAATTAGCAGCATTCTAGATGTAATGACTAGCTGGTAACATCAGTGAAACCATCTGGTAATTTGATTTGTGATGACAGAACCATGACATTGTCTTGTCTTACGTATCACACTAGTACAATGGTCCAGACGTCAGATGTGTTCTGCTTGTGTATTTGCTGATGGCGCAGTAGAACTGTAGCCTACTGCTGTGCAGAAACACATCAAAGGGAGTGTGTCATTCACATTGCCTCAGAGCCACCAGCCTCGTTGTTTATAGTGTGGAGAAATTTAGTGCCACTCGTTTGCGCTCAATCTGTCAGAACCACAGAGGACAAGATGTCATTTGATCATGAGTGAAATGCAATTTGAGACTTGCAGAAACATGGGCCCCAGGTGCACTGCACTGCACACACACACACACACACACACACACACACACACACACTCACACTCACTTACTCTCTCTCTCACACACACACACACACACACACACACTCACTTACTCACTTACTCTCTCTCTCTCTCTCTCACACACACACACACACTCACTTACTCTTTCTCTCTCTCTCTCTCTCACACACACACACTCACTTACTCACTTACTCTCTCTCTCTCTCTCACACACACACACACTCACTTACTTACTCTCTCTCTCTCTCACACACACACACACACTCACTTACTCACTCTCTCACACACACACACACTCACTTACTCTCTCTCTCTCTCTCTCACACACACACACACACTCACACAGCAGACACACACATTTTAACTGTCCCATTACAGTGATTGCGATTTCTAGTGGCCTTGACTAAAGACGAAAAACATTTAATTTAGGGAGATTTTAATTTAGATTGCCACAATAACTAAAATTAATCCTCAGCTCAATCCTTCCCCAGGTCCCGTGGCATGATGGCAGCCGGCAATGAGAGCGATAGTGGACACAAGGAAACCTTCAGCGCCGAGCCAAAACCCACAGCCTGGGATTGGGGGGTGGGATTTATGCGAAACAGAATAGACGGATTGTGCTTCTCTTTCCACACTTGAATTGCCCATTCCATTGAATTATGGAATGGAATATATGTACAATATAAATAAACCTGCCTTCCATTGCATTGTGCGTACCTCACATGATACGACCGCTCGCTGACACGAGTGTTATGAGATATTTACTTTCTATGGGGATTCAGTTGCCAGGCGCTTATCAGTGATGCATTTGTACTCCATTGTCATTTTTTTTTTCTTGCTCAAAAATAGACTTGCAGCATATTTCTTTGATTTATGTTAAAGCAACACTGTATTATTTTCATGAGAAAGCATCAATCTATCTGTATTATTAATCACTGGTGAGTCGTTCTATTGTAAACATATTGCATATGCCTATTCCAGTACCATAGTAAAATAGAAAATGCTTCATTTTTGTTTTTCTACTTTGTTTTTCAAATTTATGAGGAAAGTTATTATACAGTATTATACTTAGGAATTATGATTTTGTTTTAATGCTATAAGGTTGAAGATATTGAAGATGTTGTTGTTAAAACAAAACTGTTCTAACTTTCGAGAATGACTAAAACACCTGAAACTAACAATCCAGATGAAGGAAATTGACAAGAATAATTTTCACTATTCTTTCACTGTTCTGACTGCCATCATTATGGGAGGTCTACAGAATTCCCCAGCACCACCACCACTATCACCACCCCACTAAGTATTTTTCCTCTTGTCATGTAAAATGTTGACAGGCTGACATATACTGCACTAATGAAATGAGGAGCTACATACCTAACTGTAACATCCTCTCAGATCTCAGAGGATGGGCTTTGTGTAAGAGGATCTGTTTCCTGTTGAAACAATAGGCACCTGAGTGTCAGCTTATTAACAGCATTACAGGGCAGCTACAGAGAGCTACAGATTTCTGCGCTCAAAAGCAAACCATGATCCGATGCTTAGAAATTTACATTTACACATTTAAATTTTTTCCTGAGAGGAAAGAGGACAATTTTATGCATTGCATTGCATAGTTACATGTGTTTGCTCTATTTAACTGAAAGACCAATATTTGAATTTTGCATTCTGCTTTACCAATTGATCTTTTATGAACCACAGAATATCATGATAGACATACTGATTAAACAAAGTCATTTGAGCCAACCCTCTGTGAACTCTCAACACTTTTGAGCAAATGGAACTGGTCATTTGAGCTTGTAATAGGTCTCCACCTAGTGGATATGATTGGAATAATATGGGATAACAGATTATAGTTTACTACCCTAAGCCTATGTATGTGCATCAGTGCAAATGTGTTATATATGTAAATAACAGTCTATATGACTGTTTGCCTTACATAAGTTTGGTGAGTAAGAGCATTTTCCAGGCAATAGCAATACTTTTCTCATGTAAACCTTAATTTAGTCTAGGTTACCATGATTCCCAGGTCACAATTCCTAGTCTCAAATAAGTCCAGCAATGAAAAGTGCAACAGTTAGACTATATCTATCCTAAATATATACAACAGATACATTAATTCACATGTTTATTAAAGTAAATATTTTTCATGGAAATATGTACACATACAAAGGTGAATCAAAATAAATATCAAGGTTGATAGGTCATATATGTGAAACTCAAAACTACTGCTTGCATATCAAGCAGAATGTCATAAATAGTGCAAGGATTCTTTTTAATATCAACAACTACATTTTCTTTCATATAAACACTTACATAGGGATAACTATTTACAAATGTGGTAACCACAATATATTTTCATCAGAAACATAATGAACCTAGATATAACATTTTTACTTTAAGGTGTTATACAAGAGTACATTTCCGAGTGCTTTAACACTCTTTGACTCCTTTTCCTACTTGTGAGTGTGAAGGTGAGTCTTTAGATGGGTAGACTGGGTGAAGGTCTTTGAACAAACTGAGCACTGAAAGGGCCTGTGTCCTGTATGGATGACATAATGTCTCTTTAGCTTAGATGGCACCTGAAAACTCTTGAAGCAGATGGCACACTGGTAACCACTTTTTGGCTTCTCAAGCTCTTCAGTCTGTCGTGACGCACACTTGTGGGAGCTGAGCTTCCGCTCTGTAGCGAAGCACCGACTGCAGCCTGGGCAGATAAGCAGGTCGTTGGGAGGCTTAGACAGGCGACTATCCACCCCTTCCATTTCAAACTGCAGCTCAAAAACCTCCTCTTTGAGGTGTGCCTGGGCAGAATAAGAGCTAGGGGTATGAGAGCCCTCTGCCAAATCCAGTCCATCATCTCCAGAGACTTTCACCTTCTCCATGAAGTATTCAAACTGATTGGCGCTATGGCATTCTTCTGCTTTCTGTTCCTTTCCAGTACGTTCCAGTGTGGCATTTGCAACTGTATGTGTGGGGCCAGCAGGGGAAGTACTAGTTTGTCTGATCTCCTGCGGATCATGGTTCTGTCGAGGCAGTTGACTTGGTAACACCCTTGCTATGTTTTGCTGTGAATCAGTAAAATCTTCCTTGTTTTGAGCTGACGGGAGTTGTTTCAATGGCTGTATCATGAAATAATTAGCTTCTTGCTTGTGATCACTGACATTAGCAAAACCATTATCTGAAATGTTCAACTCTGAATGGCCAGGTTCATTGACAAAAGAGATAAGTGACTGGCTACTTTCATGATGATCCTTGTCACGGGAGGTGTCAATTTGTGGAAAATGCAGACTCTGGCTTGGATTGCCTTGTTGAAGAACTGCATCAAAACTGTTACTTGCAGACTCTACATCCCCACTAGCAGGCTGACTTACTGCACTACCAGAGACCAAGTTCTGAGTGTTCTTGTCATGAACTTTCTTGTGAGTCTGCAGGTGGCAGAACTGCCTGAAAGACTTTGAGCAAACCTGGCATTTATAAGGCTTGAGCCCCATGTGGATAAGGAAGTGCCTTGCCAGTTTGGACGGGGAGTCAAACTTCTTGAGGCAAATTGAACAGCGATTTGCTCTTTTCCTAACAGGTTTCTGCATTCTCACTGGCGATGATGCTCGTTCACTTCTGAATGGAGTATGCTTATACGGTTCAGTGGTATTATTATTGGAAGGGTCAATAAATATTTGATTTTCAGGATATGCATCAGCATTGCTATTCTGTACTCTATGTAGAATCGGGTGCATTGGGGTAAATTCAGGGGCGTAGTTAACTTCTCTATCGACAAATAGCCCCCCATTTCCCTCATGTGTATGGAAACTGTGAGATTGTGAAGATGTGTTTCCATGCCACTGATCTGAAGTCGTCTCTACGTATCTAAAATCAAAGCCATTTTTGGCTAAACTCTGATTATACTTTGATGAAAACAATTGCTCACTTTTATATCCTGCTTCCTTTACAGATACCCGACGCTCCAAGCTATGGCTTTGAGGTGTACTGCTCTGAATGGTGTTTTGCTTTGTGACTGTGCTTAGTTTCAGGAGGCTGTTGTTTTGAGGTTGAAACTGATGGTCTGGTTTGGAAGCCGCATCTTGCCTACCATTCTCTCCACTACTCAGAGTTTCAGAGAACTTCCTCTTCCTGTGAACATTCAGGTGAGTCTGCAGATGACATGACTGTCTAAACGACCTGCCACAAACTTGACATGTGAACGGCTTTACGCCCATATGAATTAATAAGTGTCTAGCAAGTTTGGAGGGAACACTGAAGTGCCTCTTGCATATTGTACAAGGATGTCCTTTTTGCTGTTTTGTAGGTTTTACTGTAGTCTTCTGCTGAACATATGTGGGTTCTAGTATGACTGGAGGGTACCTTTTTCCCCTAACAAAATCCAAGGAAGCATTAAGGTCCACTTGATCTCTATTGGAGGATCCTTCCATTGGGATTACATTAACAGGTTTGACATTATCTCCTTTTGCTGGGTAACAGTACTTGGCAGACTGACTTTGACCATTTGACCATCGTGTTTCTTCCTTGCTCTGACACCTATGTACCTTCAAGTGGGCCCTCTGTCTAAAGTCTTTGGAGCACAACAGGCACTTGAATGGCCTCCGTCCCGAATGACATAAGGAATGTCTTTGTAGTCTTGATGGACAATCAAAGCATTTAAAACATACAGAGCAACAGTATGGACTTTGTTTGTGTGTTCTGATATCACTGGTCAAGGAGTCACGCTGAGTTTTGCATGGGATATTATCTAGATTTTTTCTTCCAATACACACACTCTGACCAGAGATACATTCTTTAGTAGGTTCATTAGTTTTCTGTACTTCTGAAGACATTTGATTTTGGTGTTTAGATGTTTTTATTAGGGTACTGACAGGTGTAGTTCCAACTAAGCTCTTGTGGCTTTGAAGGTGAACAGTAAGGTGAGTTTGATGTCTGAATTTCCAACCACACTGGTTGCACGTGAAGGCTTTCTGTTGAGGGGTTGATGCTCGACTGTGGTGGTTTTTAAACCCTTGCCTTTGCAAATAGGGTGTCTTCCTTCCTGATCTTTCATGAACCCTGTAGTGGACCTTCAAATGGACAAGCTGCCTAAAAGCTCTCTGACAGATGTAACACTGGAAGGGTCTTTGGCCTGTGTGAATCAAGCAGTGTCTTTTCAGCTTGGATGGGGAACTAAAGTATTTAAAGCACACAGGACATTCGTGGACAATTCTGCAGTTTAAACTGACAGTCTCAGGTAAATCGGAGAGACTCTTCTCTGACGTTTGGTCAGAAGGTTTTGACCCATATTGGCTATGGTACGCAGAATGATGGGGTATGGGCTCAATTGAATTTGATGGTTTTCCTCTGACCCTGTTAACCGCTAAGAAGTTTGGCACACAAGTATCCAAATCCGAGTAGTTCTGGGCTGCAGTTGTGCAATCATTCATATCGTTGTGTGCATCAATTTTGGGCACAGTGGTCAAAGATCCACTTTCTTTAGGGTAATTATGAAAGATGTTCCTTACTTTCCTCTTGACTGACTTGCTAGGTTGCTTAAGGCAAACTTTGGTGTGCAAGTGAAGCTTCAAGTGGCACAGCTGCCTAAACGATTTGGCACAAATATGACATGAAAAGGGCCTCTGTCCAGTATGACTCAACATGTGCCTGTGCAGCTTGGAAGGAACCGAAAAACTCTTGAAACAAGTCTGACATTCATATGAGCCTTTTTTGGATGACCTTTCGTCTTGTCCAGTGACCAATAACTCATGAGGTTTTGAAACATAAGATGAAACCATTTGATTATCATCTAAATGACTGTGCACTTCTACTTCAGATATGCTTTGGCTAAGTTTCTTGGGAGGTGATACATCTGACCTCTGACCTTTGTAGTCACTCAGTTTACCAGTTGTGGCTTGGTCAAGTGTGGGAATGTCATCGTAGGCATATGAGGCCTTCACTTGTAAAGTAAGATGCTGCTCACTGACCTGTATAATCTCACATGGAGATGGCTTAGCAAGAGCTTGTTCCCAAATTTCTGAAGGTGAGCTGTCTGCAAGTGTGACGCCGGGAGGCTTTGCAACCTCTGGCACGTCTGCATGTGTTGGGCTACTAATAGCAGTCTTACCATGCAAATGGGTGGGATATGACTCAGCTGATCGACTCTGTGTTGGACTCTTCGGGTGATCTAACACAACTACTGGGAGTTTCACAGAATTCCTTCTGCAGTGAGACTTTGAATGAAGTTTCAGGTGGGACAGCTGTGTAAATGCTTTGTCACAGAGAGAGCACTTAAAGGGTCTCTCTCCTGTGTGGATGAGCTGGTGTCTTCTCAGTTTATATGGAGAACCAAAATGTTTTGAACAAACCATACACTGATGAGGCCTTCCCCTGGCGACAGTGCCTTGCCTGGGTTGTTTGTTGGGGTTCCTAGGAGAACTGAATACTTTTTCCTTCATTTTTTCACTTTCTGTGAAAACCTCTGTGTCATTCCATCTGTAACAATTCCAGGGGTCAGTTATGCTGCCAGTCATCTCTGGTTGTTCGCTGAGATTGAAATAACCCGAGGAGTTGTCATAACTGGATTCCAAAAGGTGGCTGTCCTGAACAGACATATCCCTTGTAGCTGTGGGCGGTGGGTATAAATCCACCCCTTCATCAGTTCTTGCATTGGGGTCGAGATTTACATGGGTCTCCAAGTGCCTCTTCAGATCTGCCGACTGGCAGAAATCTCTTGAGCACAGCACACAGGAGTACGGCTTCTGCCCTTCGTGCATAAGAAGATGGCGCTGAAGTCTGGAGGCAAAGGCAAATTGCTTCAGGCAAATTGGGCACTGCTGTCCCATAGTTCTACTGAACTGAGCAGTCTACCTTTACATCATGCTTCATGGACGGTCCTTCCCTGGGGGGAAGAGGTACAAAATGTTTACAATTTTCAGGGAGGCTTTAAAGGCATACTGTTTTAGTGTCAAAAACAAAAAATGTGTCTACACATACTATGATAATATATTGTAGCGTTTCACCAAGAGCCAGAGTTTCATGAACTGGTTTATTGTACAAAGCACACAATGCAGCATGTAACACACAGCTGCCCGTGTCAGGCCCAGAACTTAAAGAGGCAGAACTTCCTCGAACCGTAGCCTATATTCCTCGGGGGGTCCCGCCCCCCTCTCGCCAGGCTGCCAACCATGAGCGTACCCGGGGTTACGCATAGCACGGTCGCTACATTATGTATAACCCTTTTCTCAATAGCCTATTTAGGTAGGCTATTGTATGTGGTGTAAGGTATTTTATGGTAATAGTTTTGACGTAACACAGGTCAGAGAAGAAATATAGGCTATTAACATACTCATTATAATTGCGTTATAATGTGTTTATTATGCGAACCAAATCATGAAGACGTAGAGGTCTAAATAACGAATGGCTTTATGTATTCGCTGTTAAATGGACAACAAGAACAATACACTGTACATTTGAAACATACGGCAAATAGTTTCTAACATGCGTGCAAGTAATGAGAGACAAGTTTTAAGGACGAGGGCCGCTTCACAAGAGATGATGTCGCATACCAGTCAGTCGATCGTGTGTGTTACATTTGTAGCAAATAAACAGATACATTAGTTTCATACGAGCTCTAGTCATATTCATCCAGACGCCGGTATTGTTCACCGCATTATTTGAAATATCATAGCCTACCTTTAACCAGTGAAATGTCACGAGTCACCAAATGAAGACAATCTTTGTTTTCAATACATTTCAAGAGCCAATCCAGTTGTTAGACTTCACATTTTAAAACAAGGAAGTACACATATCCGTTCACCAATCATGAACGGGTGGACTCTTTTTTCCGTGGCATTGGTTCCGACTAGACTATCAGGCGACTGCGACGGTACAGGCCTGTGCAGTGAATTAAATCTGTATTCCTTTTCAGGCTACTTTGGAAAGTATTCATATATTAATTTTGGTAGGGCGGTCTTTAATAGGATAGCCTTGCAATAACTCATTTTATGTGGGGGTGACACATTGACAGTAGCCTAGAGAGGGATTACTTTAAACTTGAAATACAGAATCACTGAATGTACAATATAGGCTACAATGTCCAACAATGTTATTGCAATTTAGCGGTTCGTGGGGAGGCTACGCATTTATTTTACTGTCTATGGTTTTAACAATC
>NW_027468859.1:22197346-22222346 GCF_046254945.1 Alosa pseudoharengus | reverse complement strand
GGAAGTGAAATGTGGTTGCGCCAGAGTGAAGCAAACACTGGGTTCATGCCATCCAAACATGTTTTTAATTTGGTTGTTTGCATTTTTGTTTGATGGTTTATTTGTTTTTATGACTGTTTTTGTTTCGTTCGTTTGGTATTGGTGATGGTGCATATGTGTGGTATAGTTGGGGGCCATTTGAGTTCGTTTTAAATTATCGTCTTGTCCTCCATATGAAGAAACGTGTAAGAAACCTCATTTTCACATGAGGACATTTTATAAAAGTAAATACTTTTGAAGTGCAAGTATATTTATTTTTCCTCGGGCTAATTTTCCAAAATGAAGTCATTGAAGTCATAGCCCCTTATGTTTACATACTCTCTCTCTCTCTCTCTCTCTCTCTCTCACACACACACACACACGCGTGCATATAAATATACATATATGCACAGGGTATCAGAAGAGTTATCATGACATTCAGGGAAAGCCTGCCGCAAGGGTTCCAAGCACGTTAAACACGGTAATCAGCGCAAGCATCCACCGAGCTCTTCTGTTGGCCCCTTGCTCAACTTTGCCCTCTGACCCCCTGGCGCACGTATTGCTGTAAATAAATCTGACGAGTGGTCTCCCTAGCGCCAGCCTCTCCACCTGATTTTTTTCACCCCCGATCCCAAATTTAAACAGCCATCGCTCCCAGACAGCCATAGCACTGAGGGGAATAAACATCCATCGACTGCATTCCAGCTCGCCAAACGACTGCCTTGAGATTCAGGAGGAAATAAGATATACACAGCGCAGATTGAGTTTGACAATCTCGACTCAGCTGTTTCAACTTGGCCCGTCACTCAGATTTCCAAAATGGAGATGTGTGTTGTAGGTGTAGGTATATAGGTGTTCTCTCTAAACGACTGTCATCTTTACAGTACCTGCAAACTGTCTTTGCATTAATTACAGGGCGTTGGCAGGTCAGTAGTTATCAACTGTATGATCAGCGGCTATTGTGATGACATGCTGTGGTTATTAGGCTAATTGTGTAGGCTAGTTGCTGTCCATTTACGCAGGAGTGTCTTACTTTGTGGGTTTGACTTGGATTTCCAAAGCTACTCGCTACTAGTGTCTTATATTGCATGGAATAACTGTATGAGCATCTTTCACTTTGTCTTTCTCTCTCTCTCTGTCTCTCTCTCTGTCTCTGTCTCACACACACACGCACACGCATATACACACACACACACTCTCTCTCTCTCTCTCTCTCTCTCTCTCTCTCTCTCTCTCACACACACACACACACACACACACACACTTTCTGTCAGTCAAGTGGACATACTTGGACTGGCGTGCATATTTGAATAAGCAGACCTTACAGAATGACAGTAATTGAAAATTACAAGATCAAAGGAAAGACAAGAAGATGAAAAAAATGCTTAAAAGAAAAAAATGAAGAAAATGAGGGAATGAAAAGCAGGACTTTGTTCCTGCATAAGACCAAAATAAGTAAATGATGAAGCTTACATTTAAGACATGATGATCAATACTTGCCCGTATGACTGATGGATTTGCTTTGTATACATGCATCGCACGGGCAGGCAGTTGACAACACGGACAGGGTCAGTGTTCTTCACCACGCTCTATACGCCCGTGACTGCAAGGGCTTCCGAAGATGACTGCTGCTCCCACGTGATTCCGTATACTGCGGGAAGGATGACCCATATTTCATTTAGATATGCGCTGGTTTCCGGCAGCCTTCACAACTAATTTATTTCCGGCACCGCCACCGAGGCCATACTTTGAGATTTTGTG
Source organism: Alosa pseudoharengus (assembly GCF_046254945.1). Taxonomy (NCBI): domain Eukaryota; kingdom Metazoa; phylum Chordata; class Actinopteri; order Clupeiformes; family Clupeidae; genus Alosa; species Alosa pseudoharengus. Next base: position 22,220,567 of record NW_027468859.1, on the reverse strand, counting down.
TATCTAAATAGCCTGCATGCATTACACTGAAACGGAATACACTCGAATAGCATACTCTGGGAAAGGCTTTTCACGGTGCAGCAGACAGTTCACTCATGTCATCTCGGAATTACAAAATGATTTTACTGCAAAATTAAGCTCCTGGTTTTGTAAGGCATATTCAGGGTATAAGAAGCATTTTTAGCAAACGACAGTTTTTAAAAACTGGTCTCAAATACATTGTAATCATGCAAACAGGCTATCTGATAGAAATAAAGACAGACCTTTGCTTGTAGTTTAATGTCACCCATCCATACCCCCTTAAATCTAAATGTATTATCTTTAGATTCCTCTTCGTTATGATAATTATGATAAAATAATGGTCATGATTAATAAAAATGCTCGTCATTGTAGGTGCATGTATAGCACCGGGTTATTAACTTGTTATAATAGTTTTTACGTAAACTGCAAATCTTAAGGATAAAATAAAAAAAGCGTTGTTAGAAACAATAACATAGACCTATCTATTTTTGTCTGCAAGGCTCACTGTATAGCCTTGGATGTAGCGAACATATGATGTGACATTAGACCTAGGGGTAATTAGGCTACGCGTGCTATAACTTTGAATTCATCATGCCATTTCGTTTTGGAAAAAAAGGGAAAAAAAAACATATGGCATTGCATGGTATTTAAAATTGAGAATAATCTCAATGTTGCTTAACCAGTACGATCGTTTTCTCTTATTATTATTAAAAATACAAAATAATATAATTCTACATTTTTTATTGCGCTTTTTTTCATTCGTGGGAATAACTGAGACTACAACTGGGTCTATATGGAATTAAAGACCGAAAGAAAAAAATGAAAGAGAAATGAGAAAGAAAGAAAATAAGATAATTGTATTATAGGGGAGAAAATGCATGAGACATGGGGCCTGGCGTTATTGCACATTTCTTTGTGCCTATGGGTTTCTCCTTTAGCGCTAATGTAATTCCTCTCATCAATACTGCACAGAAGATCGTTACGCAGCTGACATTGATAAATGATCACCGAACTGCGGTACTTTTTTATCCTCTACCTTGTGGAGAAGATATAGGAAATGTGGGGCAATTCAACCTGAAAAGCCAAAATACCCGAAAACCTCTACACCACAGGCAAATGTCCTCGTGGAGTTATTCTTTTCTAAATTCTATTTTTCCTATGTTCAAGCTTATATTTACAACTGTAAAATAACCTGCACGACATTGGATAATCCACATTTTAAAAGGGATAAGTCCATGTAATGTAGGGAGGCTACAGTAGCCTAAGCTATGCACAGTAAGCGCAGATGACTGGAATGTAAAATGACGTGTTCTTCTGGGTTAAGTTTGAAGCTCTAGCTAGTCTAGCCTACTGTGTCTTATTTTTAGTTCGCCTTGCTCATTCATCACGCCCGTCATCTTAAGTCGGACAAGAAGTCTGCTGAAACTGAAAACTTTTCCGTATAGTGATCTTCATAAACCACTAGGGCCTTGCAATTTTAAATCCGCCTGTGTGGATGTTTTTTTTTTTTACAAAGTAAAGAAAAATAGTTGGAAAATGGACCGTTTGTCCTCATTTTAATACTGCTGTTGTTACACTATGGCCAGGCAATGTAGGCCTAATTCATACAGGCTAAATATATTTTCAAAGAGAAAACATTTTTTTTTATCTAGGCTACGCTTTGACAATGTGCTTTTAAATATATGGGCGAAGTTGAATTTACCACGAGCGTATTAGGCCTATACATCTGAAATGGTCGTTCGCCATTTCCCCCTTCGACTCGGCCTTTACATAATAAACACAATGCGGAAGCATATCTTCATGCATTAATGTTTCGAATGAGGTAAATCGTACCAACATTTCATTTTACATCAACAGATACCCTTGGTATGAAAAACGAAGTATTTATTACGAGAAAAAGTCACAGATGAATTCATAGAAATATGTTTTTAAAAGACAAACTCTCTTTGCCGAGGGAGAATAAAAAGAGCGTGTACAGTGACGGGGAGAGGAGTTGACATTAACAAACATTTACCTGACAGAACAATAAAATAAAACTAGATTGACTGGATCAAAATTTACATCAATACTTCTAACACATCCCCAAGCATTTCACCATTTACTTTAATTCTCACGGAGTTCTCAAGCTTGTCCTCTTTGACATGACTAGCCCAAGCTATCTACACGTAGTCCATCTTTACCCTGTCTGTCACAATTATCTGTCTATAACATTTTTAAGACAGAAACAAAACCAAACAAAATCAAAATAGAATTGTGAATCCTGTGTGGGGGCAATAGAGTTTCACAAAAGGTCATCTTGAGATAACAGTAAATGGCCATCTCTTCAGTCTGACTTTAGTCCTTTTGTCAGGGTGGGAGGGGAGAAACTCTAAGGGCTATTGTATTTTACAAACAATATACTGTATACACATTCAAGAAAGAAAAAAGGGAAACAGATCACTTTAACATTTATCATAAATTTAGGGGCATTTCTTTTTGTATTCCACAGTGGTTCCCTTAAGAAAGTGTATTTGAATGTGATGGTGTGTGTGTGTGTGTGTGCATGTGTGTTCATGGTATAATTTGTGTGTTTGTGTGTGTGTGTGAGAGAGAGAGAGAGAGAGAGAGATTAAGAAAGAAAGAGAGCTCGCTGTGTGTCAGCTGGTCTGTGGTCAAGAAAAAAAGTGCAAGGAAATTCTGGTCCTCGTGCTCCATCTTATCGTAAAAAAATAAATAAATAATTTAAAAGGGAAAAACAAAAACCAGAAGAAATCCTCCATCTCCAAATAATCACCAGAGGTCATCTCAGCTTTCATTCCTCTTTTCTGAAGGAATATTTTCATAGTGAAAAGTCTTCTGTCTTTTTTTATTTGTACACATTTTGCTACGAGCTGGGCTCTCTGCTGCTGTAGCTGTGGATGTCCAGAGGAGCTGGGGAAGGCGAGCAGGAAGGCAGGAGAGAGAGGGAGGGAGTCCTCTTGCTGGGCCCAGGTAGGAGACAGTGAGGACGGGGCTCAGTAGAGGCTGGAGGGGGGGGGGGGGGGTCGGTGGTGGTCCGTGGACGTGGAGGTGGGTGTGGAAGTGGGGACACGGGTCAAGTCTGTTGTCGTGCTCCAGGAAGACTGTGACTGACTGTGAGCTTGGTCGAATCAGTGGAGGTCGGAGGTCGTGACAAGGTGATCGAGCTTCTCATTGGACCACTGGCCACGGAGGGAGGAGCTTTCCCTGAGGGAACTGCAGACACCTGGAAGAAAACAGAAATACAGCAGTTAGACACTCTGCTCCATGACCATTAATGTTCTACCCCGGCAGCGTGCTGCTGGGACGTTCTACTGTAAGTACAGAGACCACGCACATAGTATACTGTAAATACACATATGACATTGCCTGACGCATGGTACGACTCATATGACAGTGGACATATACTCAGTGTCTGCTACAATTATTTCCAAAAAATGCTGTGTATGGCCTGATGGTGTATATAGACATGCTTGTGTGCCTGTGAACGGATGGCATTGGGATGCATATAAGCATGGATGTAGATATCAGTGGTAGAATGGGTGGTATGACTTACACCACAATTACTATTAGCAGGTTAACAGCCCACAAAATATTTTTTTCTTCACAGGTGTATTCATGTAATGCTTGAGCTAGCTGGTTATTGCATGAGATGGCAGTTAATTAGCAGACCTGGAACTGCAGTCCAACTGTCTAAGCAAAACACAAATCTGTAGATGTTACCAGACATAAGTCAGTCCTGCATGGTATAGGCCATCATTGAATGGGCCACTGCATACACTATTATGCCAAAACACCACATTTAATGATTGCGATAATTTAGCGACACAATCAGCATATGGTGTTGCCAAAGATGAAATTAGGAGCGCAAAACATCCCCTGCGTACGAGGCCATTACAGTAACTGGTCAATGATAATCCAATAAAAGCGGCCCGATTCAATCGTCTGTGAAAATGATTTAGTCTGCATTTATCCAGGTTGAGCACATGATGTCTCTATGGGTCCACTTTAAAATGGGGCTCCATGCCGCATTCTCCCGCTGATCTCGGGACTTCATTAGCGAGCGCTGAGAATTATGATCAGCAGGAAGGCCCGTGCTAACGCTAACGCTAGCTCCAGCACCAGAAGCTGGGAACAGGAAGGAGCAAAGGGTGGGGGAGTCACAGCGAAGGCAGCACCTATTTACATATAAAGAGCCCTATTAATCAAGGTAAGTGTCATTATAGTGTGGCTCATTGAGCAGTGCAGTGTGGGTATTAAATAAAATTCTCCATGCCCCGGTGCCTCTGGCGGCCCATACGTCTTGATTTGTGAACTGTCAGCATTGCCGAGCCGGCTGATAGAGGATGGTGGAGGGAGGGGGGGGGGGGGGGGGAGTGTTGGTGGTACTCATGGTGAAGGTGGTTGGAGGTGTGGGGGTGGGGTGTAGGGGGTGGCGTAAGGGAGGATTACCAGACTCTTAATAAGATTGTAGAGTGTGCCCACACAGAATAAAGAAAAAAGAAAAAAGGGAGCGTTAGACAGGGAGGAAATGAGATGAGAAAGAAATAGGGAGGAATGGAAAAAGGAATAGAGTGAAAGGTGTTATAGATGGAGGAGGAGAAGGAGGAGGGGGATAGGGCAATGCTGATGCTAGGGAGATTGGAAATTGAATTGAGGTAATACGTACTCCACCAGATCCTCACGTCAAGCTTGGAAAGGGCTGATGGAGGGTTTACATGTAGTGCCACTGCCCATCCATGCCCATGTTCATCCCCATGGCACCCATTGGTCCTGCAGGACAACAACCGCCAGAGGAGCACAGAGTTAACACACACAGCAGATCCTGATGACTACATATAAGGAAGGCTTTTAGCATGTACAGTTTCTTATCAAAGGAGTTTTTTAGCACTCACAATCATTTCACACAATAGGTCTACATTTAGATGAACGTGAGGAGAATTTGGTGAATTTGAAAAAGAAGTGTGATTGATTATAATCTAGGACTGCAGCTTAAACTGTGTTTGAGAGTGGTAAAGAAGGATGATCTTACCAGCTGGTCGAATGCCCATGTGTTGCTGGCCATCCAGGACGTAGCCCGCCATGGGCTGGCCGTCAGGGCTATAAGCTGATCCCTGGCTCACTGGAGGAGTAAATGTGTCCAGAATTAAAATCAATACAGACTTGGGTATTTGCAGGGAAACATCTGAGAAGTACTGAGTGAAGCCAGTGGAGTGGGTTACTACTGGAAAAAAAAGAAATTACCTGCTCTGTTGGACTGGTCAATCATTGGTTGGACTATTCTTCTTCTGGCATTGATGAACCTGGAGAGATACAAGAAAACATTATTGAGTCACACAATTCAATTTATTTATCCGACCACTGTGTAGAAAATCTTTAATGTCAATCGAATAATGTTGCTTCAACTGCAGACCTGCTACCTTAAGACCTTTGGGATGAAAGCGCCTCAGACACAGACGTTTCGTATTGCCATATGACACCCTCAGTGAACTTAGCTTAATGCTAACATTATAACATGATTATTAAACGCACTGATGGCCTGAGGGCTAGACAGCTGATGGTCTCCTCAAATAACTCATTTTCTGAGGGGAAGAGCATGCTGCGTCTGATCCAGAGGACAGACACTTCAGTGAAGACTTGACAAAGGTTACTCAACCGTAGCAGTTTTTCTTTTATGCTACGTGAAATTAAGGGGTGCTTTATCACCGACTGATACATACAGTTGTTACGGTTAATTTGGCGTTTTATCTGACGATTTTATTTTGAAGCGTGATTTACTATTCAGCCTTCAACCTACAAAAGGAAATTCATTAAAAGCTCATAAAACCCATCACTAAAGAGAATTTAAGGTGAATGTTCTCATAGAAAAAGTCTGATATGATAATTTGATTTATTATTGACGAGTCTAAACACAGTCTTCTCTGCTTGGGTAACTATATACTACCACATTAAACTAATTAACTAATCTTTTTCCTTCCTCAATGATATGATCATTTCAGACTCTCCTTTACCAGTAATAAGAACAACCCAATGGGTGAAAATATCCATGACACCATGGGTTCCTGTTCTGGGGGTCGTTTCTAGAAAAGTTAGCAACGACGTTGCTCAACCACCATGGTACGACGCAACTTGCGACCAAACAACGACATTGTTACACCTGTTTCCAGAAAGCATCGTACCTGTGTGCAATTCGCTACCTCCGACGTTCGAACAATGTAGTTCCAACAACGTTGTTGATGATGCAGCGATAGATATCATTGGTGGAAACAGTGGCAACGTGTAATACCCCACCCCTTGAAAATTCTCTGCCACAGCCTATGTTGAAATTTTTCTCATTTAAACCGAGGGATTAATGCTGGCATTGTCATTATCATCTGCAAAAATCTAAACCTATTAATTGCAAGTATATAAAACATTTTACTGAAGCCGACCAATATGTGCTATTATTTGTGTTAAATATCTATGTTGGAAAAAATATATAGCCTGGACGAATGTCTGGGTATCCCATAGGTTATTAACTGTCCCGTGGCTTAACGGCAGCACGTCGGTGCACTGCGCACTCGGCCGGAGTTCGCATCCTATCTCTTCTTTTCATCTCTGAGTAAGAGTAGGCCTACGAGACAATAGGTTTTGACCATACATATTTATGTATATAATTACTCTACATCGAGAGACCATAGGTACAATATATCAGTCAAAAACAATTGAATCTACGTGTCACACCAGTTCACCTGCAGGTAGCGAGAAGCAAGAGGAAAATCTCACATCAGAAAATCGAACCTACAAGGTTGGGTTAATAAGTAATCTGCTTTAGCCACTACACCATTTAGCACTGCTGATGTAAGGGTCTGTGAAGATTATAATACTAAAAGCAAGGCAATACTTAAATTAACATAAATAGCAAGAATGACCCAAGTAGGGGAGTCAGTGTCTTAATCAAAATTAAGCTACAGGATAGATCAATCATTGAGTCACGAGATAAACATCCACTTCGCAAATTTTGGTTAGGCGGTTGTGATTTTTGGTTAGGCGCTCCGGACACCAACAGGAACTACCAAGGAACGACACAAGTGCGACTGCCTAGGGGCAGTAGTTCAAACGACCAAACTTTGCGTCCTTTTTTGCGATTGAGAGTTCGAACTACCTTTTCTAGAAACACCAAATCCAAGAATGATGGAGCGTACTACCAAGGTTGCGACGCAAGTTAGCAAACGATGCTTTCTAGAAACGACCCCCTGCCTGGGAACTCAACACAACCACCAGTTCTTCAGGCATTTCCAGATAACACCCTGAGTTCCCTCAGAAATGCACCCACTGGCTATGTCATGCAATCTCTGTCAGTATCACTGATAGGAGCTTCGTAGATATCCGGGTCTCTGGTCTGTGAGTGACCTCTTCATAAGAGGCTTATGTAGCAGCGGTGACACTGCCTTTTGACTCTGACGGTGTGTGTGTGGGGGTGGGGGGGGGGGGGGTGGGTGAGGAGGGGGCTGGAGAATGTGTGCCATGATAAAAGCTGATAAAAGACAAGGAGGCGAGGGATGGGAGGAGGCTAGCTGTGAAGGCAGGGTCACAAGTTCAGAGGTTACTCACCAGTTATTCACTTGTAGGATGGTCAGCCCTGTGTCCTGGGCGAGCTGCTTCTTCTGCTCCTCAGAGGGGTACGGGTGCTGTGGGGGGCCAAAAAGAACAGGAGAACCACATAAGAACAATGTCAAACCTCCCCTCTCTAAAACAGAAATGTCTCCTTAATGAAGTTCTGGCCCACAAAAACATAACATGCAATCAGCGCAGCAGCGAGTTGAAACCGAGTCTTTGGCAGCTGAGAATGGGTCTCAGGAAATGACATCGGTGGCCCGATGACATGCTTCTATCCGCACTCTCTCTCTCTCGCTCTCTCTCGCTCTCTCTCTCTCTCTGTCTCCGTAACTCGCTCCGGGCCTCCCATATGCCTGCCGCCGATCTGGCCATGTCCCCGCCGTGCCATTGGCTGAGAGTGCGCGGCATTGTTTGACATTATTTGACATTATTTGACATTATTTGACGAATGATACATAAAAAACAATGGGAGGACAATGGCGGCCTTTGTCGGGGCCCCGAATGGGGCCTGCCCTGCTGTGGCCCCCTGGCCCCCGAGCCTTGTGTGACACTGGGGAGGCGGGTGTGTGTGTGTATGTGTGTGTGTGTGTGTGTGTGTGTGTGAGAGGGGGGTGTGGGGGGGGGGGGGGGGGTTGTTCGGGGGCGTTGGGGGTGGCAGATGGCAGACAGAGGTGACGGTGTTCCGAGCATGGGGTCGTGGGCGTGCGCCCATTTCGGGCGCTGTCAGGGCCGCAGCCACCTCCTGCCGCTCGCCGGTGAGGGATGAGCTTCTGAGCACTCCATTTTAAACAGGGGCCTTTCTCTCTCTCACTCCCACACACACGCACACACACACACACACACACACACACACACACACACACACACACACACACAGAGGGTGACAAAGCCCAACTCTGCCGCTAATGATGGCCTCCCAGCTTGGAGCCTGTCACTGGAGTGATGGATGATGCTACGCTCCACCCCCTTTCCCTGCACCCCGGCGACTACACTAACACCGCAGAGAGTTCCACCAACGCCGAGGCAGCTCACCTAACAAACCACTCCATCTGATCACCAAATCAGTGTCTTTCTCAGCATTTGTTGGAGTGCTGTGTTTATGTGATCGAGGTAAGGAACATTCAACAAGAGTGTGTTAAGTAACTGATTGATGGAGGTTGTAAAAAACAGATGGAATTTTATCCTCATATTGATTCTGTAAGCCAGAAACCACATTTAGAGAAACACTCCAAATGTATAAGACGAGACATGCAATGAAAGTCAGGAAAGAAAAAAAAGAACACATTTGTGAAGCCTAAATTTTACTCTCTTTCTCTCTGTCTATCAAGCGAAATTTAATTTGCATCACTGTAAAAATCTCAGTTACACATGCTTCATTATCATTACTTCTACTGTGGAGGAGACCTCCATGAATATTTGGCACAAACCCAACAGTTAAAACGGTGTTAACCTGAATCTAAACTCCCTCACACCCCAGTTTTTCGGCCCTTTCTGGGGGTTATTTTAGGGACCGGTGGTAGTGGCTGGGGTTGGGACAGGGGGGTGTAGTTCTTTCGACCGAACCTCAGAATAGGCCACAAAAGCTGCAGCACTAAGACCATATGTTGAAAGCCCCCCCACCCCCCACCACCACCACCCTCACCCCGTAGCTCACAGTGGAGCTGGACAAAACGTAATCCCACTCCATTCAGCTCTCTCTTACAGCCCAAATGAATGCTTGATCGCCTGGGTGTTGCGGTGCGCCATTCAGGGGCAGCCCCGAGTCCCCTCACTCACTTTTCAGCGACACACCCTGCAATGGGAAACACTCCTGCTTAACAAATTAGAGTGAAAGGGGCCGGGAACAGAGAGGGGATAATTCAATTAACCCCCTCTTTTCACAGGGAAAATATAAAGGTGTGGGCCCAGGCAAAAAAAAAGGAAGGAATTAATGCGGCATACGAGACCTGTGTGGGCCTTTCAACGGCCCGGTGCCATTCAAGGCAACTCGCAAAAACATCTAAGGCCAGCAGGGTCCTCCAGGAAAAAGAGAGAGAGAGTGGGGGGGGGGGGTAGTGGGACCTGGAAGTAGAGGAAATAAGGGGGAGAACGAGGGCTATGTTTCTGCGGATAAAAGGATGTACTGTGTTGTTGTTGACGATGGGGGTAATGTGGTCATGGGTGGTAGGCGTTTGGGAGCAGTGTGGATTTTTAACACTTCACGTGAGGGGTGTGTAGTTTCTTAAGGATGTGAAACATCGGCTCCAGGCATCATTTTAGAGCACCTAAAGGGGTCCTTTTGCAGTGATAAAAATAAGTGTGGGAGGAAGGGGAAACGAAAATAGATAGCGCTGTCCTAACGCTGTCCTAACGCTAGCCCTCCCTCAGATCACTGAGGCAGAAGCCACGAGAGTGACAGAGAGGAACACGTCAGGCTGGAGGTCAGAGAGAAAGGGAGGCTAATGGACGAGAGGAAGAAAGAGAGAAAGACAGAGAGAAAGGGAATGATAAAGGAAAGAAAAAAGGATGAGCAATGACAATGAAAGATTTATGAAATAGAAGGCACAGCGATGGAGAATGAAACCAAATAACTGAAGGAAGGAGAGAAAGAGGGGATACAGAGGGAGAAACAGAGAGCAAGGTGAGGTGAGAAAGAGGCTTAAAACGGAGACAGACGGTGTCCGTCTGTGCGGCAGCTCTCCTCCTTACCGTGAGGTGCTGGAAGAGCCATGCCCGCATGATGTTGGTGGCCACCTTGGGGAAGATGCCTCGCTTCTTCTGCCTCTTCTTGTCCTGGTCGTCCTCGTCGCCCGTGCCCGGCGATGCCAAGCTGTTCTCCATACCGTCTCCTGGGGTAGACAACAAGAGGAGAGAGAGAGAGAGAGTGAGTGAAAGAGAGAGAGAGAGAGAGAGAGAGAGAGAGAGAGGTCACCTCTGGAATGCCCCCGTTGATTTGGCGCCATCACTCCAAATCAAGGCAAATGGACACTGAAGGGCCCAGCAAGTCGCGAGGGCGCCACGAAAAAAATAAAAAAAAAACACAAGACGTGAAAATTCTTCCTCCACCAATCCAACTCCCCCCCCCCTTCCCCATTCGTATATAGCCGTACGAGAGCGATGAAGAGAGCTGTGAGAGAGAGAGAGAGAGAGAGAGAGAGAGAGAGAGAGAGAGAGAGAGAGAGAGAGAGAGTGCGATGGGAAGCGCTCCACACTCTCGTCTTATTAATTCAATGTGAGCGGCGTGTTTGACGCGAGGTAATGAACGTCGAGCCTGAGCGACTGACATAATGCGGCCTCGTGTAAGACTCGGAACAGGATCATAATAAAGGGAATTTTTGATGTGCGTTGCCTCGCTTGTTGCTTGATGGCGAGAGAGCGAAAAAGGGCTTTCTTCAGATGTGTAATGAAGGAAGAAGCAGAAGATGAATATGAGGAAGAAGGAAAGAAAAAAAACATAAACAAATAAATAAATAACTGACACACACAGAGAGAGGCTAATGAGATGGTGTAGAGCGGTGAAAAACAACACAGATTTGCTTGTTATGGGCGAAGACACTCCTTAGCTTGCCCGTGCCTTCCTCTGCTGTTGCACTGTCCTATATGAGCCCGTGGGGGATAGACTGGTGAGCTGCCGGATCCACGCCACACCTGAGCCGGACTGGTACCGGAACCAGACGCTTCACAGGATCAGAACGTATGCTCTGTGCCCCAGTTGCTCTCCCTCTTAACTCCCCATGTATGGGCAACATCTGAAAGACCTTCACAGATCTGCTCCCGTAGCACTCTGCTTAGCACCTGACCTTGTTTGATGTCAGCAGGGAAACTTGCATGGAGACTTTCATCCAGACATGAGGTCTGTCTAAACACAGGCTTCCTTTCTTCCATCCCGACCGTGAACAGCCTCACTCCTTCTGACCCTCCATCTCCATCCATCCCTCCATCCCCCTCCCTCCCTCCCTCTCTCTATCTTTCCTTCTATCTCTCCATCCCACCATTAATTGTGCATCAGCAGAGATGATTTACTTTTAACAGTCATGGTTATTTTTCTTGCCCTGAGGGCGTAGATGCCTTGAAAGCCTGCCTGGAGGGCGTGTGAATAATGCATCTGAGAGACTCCTCCCTCAGGGCGTGACAGGAACCCTACTTTTCTTAAGATTCACCCTGGCATGTCTCCTTGTTTTTGGGGATGCATCAATCAAAGGGCGCCTATATGCACCATATTCACGCATAAATATTGCAGCTAATGAATAATGACATTCAAATCGGCAGGGGCGGAGTTGGCTGGGGCAAAAGGGGCATTGGGGGATTTGAGATGGGGATAGAGAGGAGAGGAGAGAAGAGAAGAGGAGAGGGGAGGAGAGGGGGACAACGCTTTTAGGCCTGGATGATGGTGTAATCAAGTCCAAGTCAAGGACAGGCCAGAGAGCAGCGCCCTTAGACATCCACTTGCAATTCTCCATGTCTGAGCATATAACTACACCATTACTGTTGTTACTTAAAATGGCAGGAGATCAAGAAAGTACATCTGACATTTTAAAGCAGATCAGATAACTGAGAGTTTTGTTTGACTTTATGTCGGTGGGTCTTGTTTGGCAGCTATTGGTTTCATATTTCAAAACAGAATTTTATCTAGGCATTGTGATACCTCTCCGACATAACAGAGAAAACTCAATTGAAGTACACTGCAAATTAGGCATTATTTGCTTATCATGAACAGCTCAGTTTCACCAAAGTTAAAACAAATTTCCAACTGGCAATAGCTCAAAGAAGACAGCCATGAGAGAAAGAAAAGACAAAGAGAGAAAGAAAATATGAAAGAAAGAGAACCAAAGGGAAACAGGAAAGAAAGAAACAATGAAAAAAAGAAAAGAAAAAAAGAGTCAGAAAGAAAGAAAGAGAAAAAAAGAGAGAGAAGAAAGATCCTCATTACATCTGCAGAGGAGCCACAGTAACACCCCCTCTCCTCCTGCCTCTCCCTCTCCCTCCCTCCACCATCTCCCTTCTCGGTGCTCCAGAGAGGGAAGGCCGCAGGGCAGATCCTACCCAACGCTAATCGCTTCTGACTGTTCCCTGGCAACATGGGCCCATCCAGCCTGTGTGACTGTGCACTCTGGAAGGGGCGGCTGGGCAGGGCTCCCACAGCCAGCCTGCCTGCCCGTGGCCTGCTGGCCGTCCACTCTCTCTCTCTCCCTCCCTCCCTTTCTCCCTCTCTTTCTCTCTATCTCTCTCTTTGCTGTTCTCTCGCGTGTGACGCAGAGGGGGGTGCCACTGCCTCGGGGAAGGCTGGACTGTGCCCCCCGGCAGTTTGGGGAGAAAAACAGCACCCTAAGATATGGAGAAGAGGCTCTCCACCAACACCCCCCCCCCCCCCCCCCACACACACACACACACACACCCCTCCTCTGTTCCTTACCTTCTTTCTCCTTCTGTGCTCCCCCCATCTTATTCTCAAGGTACACATACACAGGACAACATGCATGGTGATGCCGTGGTGATAAAAAATAGATTGGGTCTCAGGCGCTAAAGTGATGCCCTGTGCGGCCTCTCCCACCTTAAGAAGTCATAAAAAATCAAATAGAGGCTTCTCTGCCCCCCCCCCCCCTCCCCTCCCCCCTTATCTTTTGGCTGCAGGGGAAGGTAGCGCTGATAGCACAGCAGCGGAGGCTACGGCACGCAGTGCAGCGTTGTGCTGCCTGTGGCAAGATGTCCTGGAGACAGAGGGAGGCTAGCCGAACTGATAAGTGCCACCCAGTGCGCGGAGCACCGAGCGGCGGGTGCACCCTCTCTCTGCCTGCCTAATGAGCTTGTCGCGACCTCAATCTATCACCGGGGATGCTTCTTTACACTGCGCACTGCTCACGCCACAGGCTGTGACAGATAGGGTGATTATCCTGCCAGTCGCGCGCGGTCTAAAAATGCACCTGACTCTGTCAACAACACACACACACACACACACACACACACACACACACACCGTCACCACCCCTTCAACCCTCAACCACCCCACCCCCCAAGACACACACACACACACACACACACACACACACACACACACACACACACACACACACACACACACACTGCATTCACTGTGTGTATAAAGGCTTGTTTACTACGGTCTGTGGTTCCATAATGCAATACCATGTGTTGGAAGGAGGGCTATAATCTGCACTCAACAAACTGCCTCTTGACAAAAAGGGGCTGAAAGATTTCCTGTCGCCTTTATCTGAGTTTTTAACTTGTAAAGGAGTGTGCAGGGGCGGAAAATTCTCACTCTTCTCCCTTTTGTTTTTATTTTGGCCTTTGTGATGAGCATTCCTTTGCCCCTCCTGACACTGCGACCCCCGACCAAAAATGTTTGGCATGGCTCTAGCCCCGTTAGCTCACCACCACCACCCATCCACCCCACCCTACACACACACACACACACACACACACACACACACACAGACACACACACACACACACACACAGACACACACACACACACACACACACACACACACACACACACCCTCCTGATCAATGATGTAACTGAGGTTTTAGTAAAACAAAAACCACTGGCCCCAATGGACCGAGATTATATATATATATATATATATAGAGAGAGAGAGAGATAGAGAAAGAGAGAGAGAGAGCGGGAGTAAGAGAGGGAGAAAGAGAGAGAGAGAGAGAGAGAGAGAGAAGCCAGAGGGGGATAATGAGCTGTGCAACCATAGATACAGTCGCCACCACACAACTGACCACAGCTAAACCACTGAAGGGGTTTCCATGGGAAGAAGCTTCACCATGTCTCTCGGGAAACCAGTGCAAACTGCCTCCCTCTCCCTCCTGGTGCTGTTAACAGTACAGGACCCAGTCGGTGAGAGAGGGTGTGGGTGGCTCACGGGTGTGTATGCGTGTGTGTGTGCAAAACAAAAGCTGCCCCCCTAACGCTAGCAGGTGCTTTTGAAGCCCACCCCCCACCCCCCCCTCCGAACTACCTCTGAACTCGACCGAGGGCTGCTGACGTCAACCCGACCCCCTACCCCTCCACCCTCCGCCACACCTTCCCCTCTCTTTTCACTTCCGATGCTAAAAGCGTTTACTTTGACCAGCTCCTGAATGATAAAGAGATGAAGGGGGGTGTGGTGGGGACAGAGAGAAAACAAGCCAAAGTGGCCCCAGGAGAAGCAGCAGGTTGGCCGGCCTCAGATCTCCCTGAGCGGCGAGCTGGCCTCTGATCATTCCGGGGTTAGCCCCCCCCCCCCCCCCCCCCCCCCCCCATCCTCCTCCTTCTGTGACTCGTATTTAAAGTGTCCCTGTCCTTCAGGCCTGGCGGGGGTCACTCTCTGTCCCCTTCTCCTTTGCGCTCCCACCCCCCCCCCCCCCCCCCCAGGTCAAAAGGCCGTGGACCCAGCATCGCACCCCACTGCTGTTTAAAAAAAGCCCTTTCACCCCATGCTCTTCCTCTCTCTCTGCTGGGCATAGTCCGCATTTCCAGCACACCGAATACCTTCATAGCACACATTTCTCTGGCCACAGAAGCAGGTTGCACTTTGTACAGCAGAGACAATGAGTTACAGTGCAACAGCGGCACACATATTGGGTAGGATCCCCTTCCCCTCGGAAGGGTAAAGAACAAAAGAGAGGGAGAGAGAGAGAGAGAAAGAGTGAGGGAAAGAGAGAGAGTAAGGAAAAAGAATGTGCATCGCAATTCTTTTCTCCCACTGAATTTCTCTTGTCGTGCAAAGCATCCTCCTATTGTTCCTGTCAGTGCCTTGGCTTTTGTTGCCTGATGGGCCAGGAGTGGAACAAGGCTTTTAACTCTATTTTTACTGCGGCTACGTGTGAGAAAAACAAAAACACGTCAGAAAAACATATATCCTCCTTGGCCAAAAAACAACAACACTGGACTGTAAGAGCCAAAAGCCTCCACTGCCAAATGGTGAGGTTACAGCAAAAAGTGGTGTTGAAATTAATTAGCAAACCTCTGGCCACCGTAAGCTCACACACTTAACAAAACAGAAATGCTAATGTGAAGAAAACAAAAGCCAGTGGAGGGGTTACGGAGAGGGCATGTTTCAGCTTGGCTTCTTTGATCACAGGCAGCTTCAAAAAGGGGCCAAAACATGCACTTTGATCCTGATAGGTTTCATCAAGTCAAAGTTCAAAAAAAGCAAGGCAGTGCCAATCCCCACAGTTTAAATGTTTACAGTTGAAACCAGCATCAACACACAGTTTAGAATTCATCCACGTTCCAGCACACACAGATTATATTTAGCCATAAACGTGATTTCAGAAGACAGATGAATGACAAATTCATGACTTTGTAAACATGGAACAACCCACACCTAATAGCACAGCAACAACCAGAACAACTAATTAATTCCCTTTTCTACACACTGAACCATCCAAATTTGATTATTGGGTCAGCTGAACTAAAAATTCTTAACCTTTTTAGATATTTATCATAAAACTAGGTAAACTGCAAATAAAAAAAATAAAAAAACATTTGTTTCCTTACCGAGCTCGCTGCTGTTGTCTCCACTCTGAGACGCATGGCCCCCACTGGAAGGGCCTGGCGTTCCCACTGACGGGGTTGAGTGTGCATCGTCCAGATCTCTCCAGGTTGCAGGGTTCTACGGTGCAGAGATGGACACCAGCAGATCCCCAGGGGCCACAACCACGCAAGTGGATGAATCAACATGAAAAAGAGAAAATGATGTCTTCATTGTGGATGGCCATTTATACAAAAGTTCAACATTATTTAAACAGACTGCAGCATCATTTCAACAGACAGACTAATTTTGTAAGGCAGCACTAGTGCTAGAGTTGTCCATTACACATCTGTTTATACTAGATGTCAAGAGAAACTGCCCAGAAAAGAAAGACTCCAGGATGTCACACACAAAGCAAGTGAAGTGATGCCGGTACAGCAGGGCACCACCAATAAAAAATCAAACTCAGGCGTGACGATCAACACAATCTCATCACCCAGAGTGACGTATGGTAATGCCTTAAAAGGACTAGAACAGCCACCATCACCCACCAACCCACAAAACAAGCCAACAATTTAGTTACCATTTTCCCCCAAGCTCAACTTCTGTTCCTCTCAACTGGGAGCAGATCTCCAGAGAAGATTTCAGCTGTGTGGTTGCCCGGCCACAAGAAGGCGAAAAGGCTCTCGGAAACAAGAGACGCGTTGAGATAGGAAGCAGAGATGGATCAACAGCACAGAGTACAGTCACTTCTCTCTTTCTTTCTCTCTCTCTCTTCTTTTTCTCTCTGCTTCTCTCTGTCTCTCCCTCTCGCCTGGTGTCTGACCGGCAAATGCTGCTGTCCTGTCTTGGGCACGGCGGTTTTTTATCTGGGCAAAGGGGCGAGGGCACTTAGACGGGCTCAAGCCGAAGACAAACAGTCGGCCTCCCTCTTCAGCGCTCTTAGCGTCAGCTGTTTGCCGGATGGCCATCAGATAAGGGGGCCCTGAGAGCTGCCAGAATAAGCATCGCAACAATACAAGACGGCATGAATGCGTGCCCTTCACTGGATCCTCATTAGAAAACAGTGAGCTTGTCTCCATGGGGCATCCACAAAGGTGCTCACCCCATCTCTCTCTCTTTCTCCCCTTCTCTCTCTCTCCCTCTCTCTCTCTCTCTTTCTTTTTCTCCATATCTCTTTATTAAGCTCATTTGCACTCTCACAACAAAAATGAGAAGAATCACACCCAATAAGGAAATTGTGTAAATTGCTGAATGTGTACTGATATAAATTGGATGTAGCTCTCAGTAAACTACCAAATAGGATTTCTAAAAAACAAATAAAAAAAAGATTGCTTAGAACAGCTCATTTTAGATGATTACTGACACAAAACTTTTATGTGGAGAAAGTGGGTTTAGATAACTGACTGGCTGTAAATGTGAGATTGAAAAGGCGGTTCCTAAAAGGACTATGTTACGACCACAGAGCAACATTGACAGCTACGGCGAGTTCAGGTGATGAGACCTTTGGATTTAAGATGACCAATACAGGCCAGCCATAAAGACTGCTGGATGAAGCCATCACAGAGTTGTAAAAATGGCTATCAGCTTAAGAATCGCACGAACCGCCTTGGCGAACACTCATCACATCATGAGAGGACATAAGCACACACATAAATTCAGTGTACTTTGGGACCCCAACCCCCCAAATACACACACACACACACACACACACACACACAGTTGTGGTCAGCCATAAAAAAGATGTTTTTCCGGGGTTCAAGTGCAGAACTACAAGGACTACATGAGCTATTGCGTTGGAGGACAAGGCGGATGATGCACTGCCGGAGAATGTGCCTCAGAATCAGGCACAGACAACCCTTTCCCTCCCCCTGGCCTGGGTCTACTACAACCAGGCCCTCAGTCGCGTACACAGCTGTGTCTCTCTCTTCTTTTCTCTCTCTCTCTCTCTCTCTCTCTCTGTCTATGCACACACACTGATCCACTGCACGCATGATTCAGCTGCTGAATAAGTCTTTGAGAGCAAACGCAGGAAAGAGTAAAGGGGCGGGAGTGTGTGGACATTTGGCAGAGGCCTGGAGCAAGGCAATAAATATTTCTTTGGCTTCTGAACCAGAAAGGGTGCTGAGTGACGGCTGTTTTTTTTCTCCACGTAGCATGTTGATCAGCACAGAGCCTCACATTTCTAGAAAGACCTTAAGACATTTATCAACAAAAAAAACCCTCAAACCTTTACTTTCCTCTTACTAACATCTACATCTTACTCCTAATATTCTTATGAAGGTAAATATAAAAATGTGCAAGGCTGCAGACACGTGTGTTTCTGTGGCTTTGTGAAGGTGGTCAGACACACCTAATAAAACACTTAAGGTTTTACACAGCCTCATTATTTTTTTGAAATGGAGTTCCTTTGTCGGCGTGACAGAGGGAGGGCTGTTGGCCAAGGGAAGTGTAACAGTAAGGGACCCACTATGGTGCGCTGTGTTTACAAAGACCCCCCTCCCCACTGACAATAATAATCTAATCAGTTCAAAGACAATGCAGCTTTCACGTGCAAATAAAACACAGATCATCAGAAGCCTTAAGAGGGCAGGACGGGGGGAAGAAAGGGACAAACAGTGCCCCACCACCTGGCCCCTTCACCAGGCAAAGCGTCATTATCATCATCATCATCATCATCACCACCACCACAGTTGTTAAAAGTGACAATGTTATCATTATCACCACCACTAGAATTATCCTAAAGGTGCCACATTTAAATTGATGTTAAAGGAAACCATACAGTTGGTTCCAAGACATTTTGTAACAATTAAAATAGTTCAGAATCTCCTCTTTGATAAAAAAAAAAACATCAAGAGCTTAAATTACTTTTGTGTTTCTAACACAATCTTTCTCAACAACAAAATTATATTAATTTGTTAAAAAGGGTGGTTGGAGAAATAAAAGCTGAAAATAGGCCTTGGGGGATATAAAACTGCCTTTACAATATCAGCACTTAAATGTTGAGAGGGTCGTGCAAAATGAGGGGACATTCACTAAAATGGAAATAAAGTGCAGAAAGTAGCGGATGGAACACCACAAGCCTAAATATCACCAAATTATAAGAAACAAACTATTAAAAAATATTATAACAATATTGTAACATAAGAACACTCACGTGATCTGCTAGATTTGTGGATGATCCTGAGAGGTCGTCGAAATCAGACTTGCATCCATCCCTATCGTCAATCACTAGGTCAATTGGCATTTTCCCCTTTAAGCAACTTATGTACCGATGGCAGAAGTTATCACAAAGTTCGTGCACCTGAAAAAAAAAATGTTTTGCACAAACGCAAATTTAGGACTATTTCTAATTATGCATATAGGCCTATGATTTCATATCACAACGGAAATTGACCAAACATATCCGTACGAATTGTCTTAATAACTGACTTTCTAAATAACTATGATGTTAAAAATCGTTGTTAAATACCTCGATCATCCACTTACCTTTTCTAATTCCAGAAGATGAAATCGAAGCACTTGTATCGATTGGATCATCTAAATGGAAAATGAAGTAATAGGAAGTATTATTGAGTAGCTTAGGTATAGATCGATGTAGATGACTTGCAATTGCACCTCCAATTTCACCCTCACTGAAGCGTCGCAAAAAGAACTATTTTTCAAATGATATTAGGCGATATGCTCATGATATTTAAAGACTGTAAAGTTAGAAGAGAAATATACAAGACTTGATATTATTTTATTAATGCATGGCTTTCTCTCGTTTAAATAGCTGACATTAGGACGGAAACGTTTCCTTGAGTGAGTGCTTTAAGGTTGCCTTGGGCAAAGAGTTTCATGGCCTCCAATGGCGAATAAAGCATAACAGCACAGTTCCAAAACTAGCCTGTTTCACTCACTCAGAACAGCACTCATATGAGTTTATTTATGTTCAAGGACAGCATACATATTCTGCCAAAAGAAAAGGCTAGGCTAGCCTACTTACCAAGTTGTCCAACTCTGGATTTGATGAAAATAACGGTTTTTCTGCACGTATCTGTACCAATGGAAAATAGTACATCCTAACGTCAGTGTTTAGATTTACTAATTAGGCACATAACAATTACACACATTTTCACATGTTTTCATTTACTGATCAAACCAGGGCACTCGCTTAATTTAAGAAAACACATTACTCATAAATCACTCAGCATGCCTGTCATGCGGGGCAATCGATCAATGCCAGTTAAAAGTACAGGGACAGCATTAAGTGCAAGCGTGCTTATCACATCACAAGCCATTTACAAAAAGGCGAGAGCAATTAATGTGCGTTGACTTGACTGACACCGACCTGTTTGGCAAAGACGGCGATATCCTCATTGAAAGAGTCCGAGGAGCACACGTCGCCGCCCGCGACGCCGGGCTCCCTCGGCGTGCATGTGGCCAGCTCGCATTTCTCGAACACAAGAGCGAGCAGTGGGAATAACGGATGGCTATGGATATAAAATAATGCTGTTCATAAACATTTAGGACACAAGGAATCATTTTCATCACATACTTAATTTGACCAAATAAATCTGTAAAAAACAACAGCACAGTTTTGAAAGAAAATAAATCATTGGCCAGCTGGATTCATTTTCAACATGAGCCTAAATAAATACCACATATGTATACTCCCAAAAACATTCTTGATTACAATCAGAAATGTATAACCTGGCATACTCAAAGTTTAACAGGGATGTGGGTAATTTTGTCAGAGTTTAAACTAGGCTATACAACAAACATTTTCTGAAGAATAGCCTATCTTATAGTGACATAATATAGAATATATAATGATATATATTTTAAAAAACTCTACCTACCCATATATTTGGTCTTTGTCCCTCTTCAGGGCGTCGTTGACAGCGGAGCCCATGCTACTGGACATGATGCTGTGAGGTGCGTGGGCCCCGTAGTGCTGGTTGGCGTGAGGAGGGTGCCCATGGTTCAAGTGATGGACCTGAGGTAGAGGCCGTGGAGCGTGCGGGTCGTACATGGACGTCGGAACCCCGACACCGTCCATTCCGCCCCCATAGTGGGCCAGCTCGTCGTACTGGAGAAGAAGTTTAGGAGAGGTATGGTGACTTTGAGAAGCTACAGGCCGCATTTACGCACCCGTGCAACAAATAATAAAAATACTGTAAAGGGGGAAAAAACACAAATAACCTCTGGCATTGCATTGGTGCAGAAATAAGTGATTAACTGATCTTACCCTTTGCGCCATCTGCATGCGCAACTCTTAAACGGCAAGAGCTTGTCTTCCCCTCAGTATCCACAAGAAAGGTGTGCTTCCCTTCTGAAGAGTGAAATCCCTTTGAAAAGTCAACTGTAACACTCAAGACTAATCCAAAATGACACTGGTAGGCAATTAAATCATATTTGTGCAAAGACTTTGTGCGATATTCTCCACAGCTGAAAACCCTAATGAATACTTAAGTTATAATAAGCACTTAAAAGATCAAGACGTCTTGCAGGGCGGTGAAGAAACTCAACTCCGCGTGGAGTGGCCGAGAAGAATGCGCCAAGTAGTCCAGTGTAACTTGTCGGCTGTCAATCAGAGAAATGTGTCTGTCAAGATAATTCACATAGAAGTGCCCGAAGTGACGTTCCAAGTAATGCCGTCAGTACACTCTCTTAATTCCCCAGTAAAGACAGCGCTTTCTTTTGCCGTATAAGTAACGACAATAGCATCAGGAGTGAGCAGTAGCCTATTAGAAAATATCACACAAACTACTCCAATTGTCTATTCCTTGTGGCCATTCCGCGCTCTCTCACTCCTTCGCTGTCTTATTTCTCCGACATGTGCGAACCTTGTCGAGTGCTCGCGGGTCGCTGGAGAGCGTGCTTATAGAATAGATGTGTCTCGGGTCGGCGGGAGAAGCTGATGACGGAGGCAGGCGAAGCGTGGTGGGTGTAACCAGTCCTGCCATGGTGAAATCGAGTGAGAGGGGAGATCAGGGCTGACGACAAGCCAGCGGTGGCTTGCATTGGACGAGCTGAATGATTGACACACCGAAGAAACCTCATTGTGGAATGAGGGGTGGAATGTTTTTCCATCAGAAAGCGCTAAAAACGAATAGGCCAGCAGGCAATTACCATTTATTAGTGTCATACCAACACTCACACACATTTTACAAGATTTGATGATGCAATGCCAGGTGATTCGGGATTATTCCCACTTTCAATTTCATGTAGGCTATCGGTAGCCTGTCACCCAAATGGATCTGCAGGATTAGGGTGTTTGAATAAACTTCAAGGTGTGATTATCAGTAAATGGTTAAATGGAATGGCTTACATATATTAGCAAATGTAATGGATAATTGTAAGCCTGAACAGTGGATAATTTTACAATCACTTGATACATCAAAGGTAAAATAAAGCGCTGAAGAAGTGGGCTTAATGGTTATCCATAGCTGTCCCCTTGCCACCTTAATTTCGTTATATAAATGCCTTTGCATTTTCTCAGATTGTATAATGTCTGTTCCCATTTTACTTGCGTACTCCACATCAGCCGTTTGCGTAATTAGGTAGCGAACGTAACGGCAAAACGGACATGCACGCTCACCGCGGGGGGAAAGGGATTCAAGGTACCATTACTGTACGGCTGCATGGTTACCGTTTTAGTAATATGGATTTACCATCTTCTCGGATTTCAGAGATTTATTCAAAGGTAAAATGAAGAATTACTAGGCTGCGGTCAAAATATGCAATTCTGGCTTTGAAGGGATTGGAAACTTGTGATTAAAAAACACAATAAAAAAAGTTGCTTGACATGAATGAATGGCATTATATGACACGTTTTCTTACAGAAAAAGTATCAACAGACAAAAGTACAATGTCTGACACTTTAAATTTGGCCTGTACATTTATTTTCTGCCCAAAACGTTCTCAATAACACGAATTATAATATAGTTAACTGATTATACACCACTTAATGTGTATTTGCGGTGTTTGTGTTTTGTTTGCGAGTATTAACATAATTCGTGGTAAAATTGATTGTAGGCCTACAATTGCTAAACATTAACAATTCTTTATTGGAGAGCACAGTAGCCTAAATGACCTTGCATGATTACGCACGGAAACGCAAATGCTGTTCATCCTTGGTCAGTGGTTTATTGGATTTT